>NC_133181.1:1930000-1972500 GCF_049306965.1 Danio rerio
TTTTATGTGAGATGATAATGGTCTAATCTGATTCAATGATCTATGCTAAGCTAAGCTAAAAGTGCTCCCGCCAGAACCAGAGGTCGGCTGAATGGATTCAGAAATGATCGAACTCAACTGTTAAACTCCAGGGGAGCTGTAAAATGAGCATATTATTCGTATATCTCATGTTGCATATTACGTTTGATTTCGGATCTTGAATGCAATGCTAATAGCGTTGGATAAAACATCTGCTAAATTCATTTATTCATCTCCCTTATTCTCTATTTCAGAGGTAACCACAGTGGAATGACCCGCCGACTATTCTGGCATATGTTTTACACAGTGGATGTCCTTCCAGATGCAACACAGAAACACCCATACACACTCATTCACACACACACTCATACACTCACACACTCATACACTACGGCCAATTTAGTTAATCAGTTCCCCTATAGCGCATGTGTTTGGACTGTGGGGGAAACCGGACCACCCGAGGGAAACCCACGCGAAGGCAGGGAGAACATGCAAACTCCACACAGAAATTCCAACTGACCCAGCAGGACTCAAACCAGTGACCTTCTTGCTGTGAGGTGATCGTGCTACCCACTGCGCCACCGTGATGCCCTTATCTAATTCATTCATTCATTCATTCATTTTCTTTTCAGGTTTGTCCCTTCATTAACCCGGGGTCGCCACAGCGGAATGAACCGCCAACTTATCCGGCACGTGTTTTTTATGCAGCGGATGCCCTTCAAGCAGCAACCCATCTCTGGGAAACATCCACACACACTCATTCACACGCATACACTTTGAACAATTTAGCCTAACCCAATTTACCTGTACCGCATGTGTTTGGACTGTGGGGGAAACCGGAGCACCCGGAGGAAACCCACACGAACGCAGGGAGAACATGCAAAAGCAGATCTGCTAAATTGATAAATGTCATTAAAAAAGAAATGCAAGAATTTGTAACGAACTCTATATAGAAAAATATGATATCTGCGGAAAATAGACAGTTATAGCTGAGTGCATGTGTGTGTGTCTACGTGTGTGTGTGACTGTGCACAGTGAAATATTCCTCCTCATTACTTCAAACGGTGCATTTTTCCCACACCCGAGTGAATGAAACGGCAAATTAACTGGCTCAATATGGTTGAAATTGTGCTGCTATAAATTCCAGCTGTAAACAGACGAAGGAAGTCCAGTCATTTATATTCAATATCAGCTCTCTCAGCTCCAGAACAGAGCACAGCCGTCTCTTCCAGAAGTAAAAAATGTGAATACTGTCCCTTGCATACAGATATATATATTTTAGCAGCAATATGTAAACCTCCAGACAGACCTATACTGTGAGCTCTGAGGTTATTAAGCTGTGATATATGTACAAATTAAACTGTGAGTGAAAAATACACTGCTTCTGGAAAGAAACCACACAGTACAGGGATATTAAAATAAGTCATGTAGATACATTTGTATGAATTGAATACCTAAAGGGAGGCGGCACGGTGGCTCAGTGGTTAGCACTATCATCTAACAGCAAGAAGGTCGCTGGTTCGAGTCCCAGCTGGGTCAGTTGGTGTTTCTGTGTGGAGTTTGCATGTTCTCCCTGTGTGTTGGCGTGGGTTTCCTTCGGGTGCTCCCGTTTCCCCCACAGTCCAAACACATGCACTGTAGGGGAATTGGGTAAGCTGAATTGGCCGAGTGTGAATGAATGTGTATGTATGGGTGTTTTCCAGTACTGGAATGCAGCTGGAAGGGAATCCACTTCGTAAAACATACAGTATGCTGGATAAGTTGGCGGTTCATTCCACTGTGGCGACTGCTGATGAATACAGGGACTAATCCATGGAAAATGAATGAATGAATTTTCTAGGCTGAAGGAACTTTGCTGCCATATCATGACACAATAATATTACGCAGCGCCTGAAATGTTTTCCAGCGAGATAACAAAGTAACAAGGCTTATAAATTCTTGATTATTACACCAGAATGAACATTTATTAAATTATCTGAAAACTTTGTGTATGTTTTGTTTGTTCACCAACGGACCACAAACCCTTCCCTAAACACTAAAAGAAAAATCATGACTACATAGATTTACCTTGATTTTACATTGCTTTATGTAAGCTTCTCTGGACTCGAACCCGAGCACTTTACAGCACAAACCCAACAGATACAAAATTAGCTACAAGCAAACTGACCATGCCAGAAAAGTCTCCATATAGAGAGAATGATGAGGCAAATATATTCATTACAGATCATAGACAGCGGTAGTTTTGTGGTGATTATTTGGTGTTATGCAAACTGCACTAAAATAATCCTTTATTCGTCAGTAATATGACACTTTAAATATCATTAGTGTGAAAAGGAACAAAGTTTTTGTCATCATACCGCCCCCTAGTGTTCATTTTACCTACAAATCTTGAATTATGTTGTTCTGTTTTGCAAAAATACAGGCTGAAACATATTTCCAAAGAGTCTGTGTTGCTATTTGCCAACCAAATAACAATATTCATTCATTCATTCATTCATTCATTCTCCTTCAGTTTAGTTCCTTTATTCATCAGAGGTCGCCACAGCAAAAAGAACCGCCAACGTATCCAGTATATGTTTTACACAGTGGATAGCCTTTTAGCCGCAAACCAACACTGGGAAACACCCATACACACTCATTCACACACATACACTACAGCAAATTTAGCTTATACAATTCCCCAATACCGCACCCCGAGAAAACCCACACCAACACGAGGAGAATATGCAAACTCCACATGAAAATGCCAACTGACCCAGCTGGGATTCGAACCAACGACCTTCTTGCTGTGATTGTGCTACCCATTACGCCACTGTGATTCCAGCACAAATCCAACAGAAACAAAATGAGCTATGAGCAAATAGACCATGCTAGAAAAGTGTCCACATGGGGAGAAATAGATGACACAAACATATTCATTACAAATCATAGACGTGTTAAGTTGTTTTGTGTTATTTATTTGGTGTTCTACATCCTTCAGTAATACAACACGCTAAATATCACTAATGCATACCTGTCAACATTGGGATGTGAAAATAAGGGATATGCCCACCATAGTAAGGGATCCCCCCCCCCCCTCCTTAAAAATCCCCAAATTACTAAACATGTTAATTTGGAGCCAATTCATTGTAAATAAACAGTTAAATGGTCTATGTTTTATTATTATTATTTACAAAAGAAAAAATAAATTTATAAATTAGCAGCAAATGCATTAGCAAACAGTTCAGCTTATTAAAATTAAGAGTGGTTATAATGAAATTATAATAATTATTAATATAATGAAGGAATTTGACTGCTTTCCTAACTTTTTGTGCTCATTTAAGACAAAATTAGTTGTGTTTGGAAAAAAAACCACTAAGATCGGCATCTTTAGATATTATTATTATTAATTATGTGTATCTGTTTAAACACGCACCCAAAAACCCAAAATAAGTTGCGTAGGGAGGATCAGCTCTTTAATGTTTCTTGCCACCTTTCAGAGAAACACTGAAAACACGGGAAAAATACCGGAAAATACATTTACGGGATGGTAGCAGGATAGAACTGTAAAATACGGGAGAATCCTGGGAAAAAGGAAGGGTTGACAGGTATGCTAATGTGAAAAGGAACAAAAATTGATGTCGTCACACCGCCCTCTAGTGTTTATTTTACTCACAAACTGCAGTCAAACGTATCTTTAAATACATTGTTCTGTTTCTCAAAAATATAGGCTGAAACATATTTCCAAAGACTCTGTGTTTGTTCATTCATTCGTTCGTTCATTCATTCATTCATTCATTCATTCATTCATTCATTCATTTTCCTTCGGCTTAGACCCTTATTTATCAACGGTCGCCACAGCAGAATGAACCGCCAACTATTCCAGCATATGTTTTATGCAGCAGATGCCCTTTCAACCGCAAACCAGTACTGGGAAATGTGTTGCTATTTGCCTATACCAAATGACAGTATTCGATTCAGTTCATCTTTATTTCTATAGTGCTTTTACAATATAGACTGCGTCAAAGCAGCTTCCACTCTTAAAAACACAGGGTTAAAAACTTGCCAAATTGGGTTGTTTTTAACCCTCCTGCTGGGTAAATACAGGACAGAACACATCAGGGGTTAAATTAACCCAAGTAATTGGGTACTTATGTTTTTCCCCATAAATGGGTTGTTTTTTCTACACAATAATTGATTATTTATACTTAAATAATAGGTTAATCCAAAAATGCCCGCCAAAGATGACCCAGCAATTGTGCTGTTTTGACTCGGCATCATTGAAGTAGGGTAGGGGATGTTCAGCTTTCATTACAGGTGTACAAACGGTGGTAGTAAGAAATGTTTAAATTCAGAAAGGTTTGTGTGAAATCTGTGTTTATGTTGCACTATTTTCATTGCATTTTTAAAAAAAAATAGCACATAATATGTGGTATCCCAGTCAGCCCCTGCTGTGATTTTATTTGACACAAAGAGCTTGGTTAAAACTACTCAAGCCTCTGAAAATAACCCCCCAAAATTACCCAAATGCCTCAACCCTAGATTTTGGGAAGTTAAAATAACCCCATGTGTTTTAGAGTTTAACAAAGAAAAAGTTCTAGCAAACAGAAAGTGCAAGAAATAAAACAAATAAGTAAAAACAAAAGGAGAGAAAAGGATGAAGAATCAGATCTGGTTTGCTCTGAGAGTCTGCGGTGGACCAAATAACACTATAATCTCTCTCCACACTCTCGTGTTTGATGTGCAATTAGAGTCTCGTTCACAGTTATTATCATCTGCTTCACACTCACTGAATGAGTCTGAATTAAAGATGAAGCAGGTTGCTGTCGTCTGTATTGTGTGGCGACTGTATAATTGTTGTATTGTACCGGCTGCCTAATAACCTGCATTGCTCTTGGCAGTGTGCTGATATGATTCTGTAGGCTCTTATACAGAAATAACTGCATATTTGAACACTGTCAGCGGGTGAAAAGCTCTAATCGAGAACTGCTGGACTATAAAACATCACTCAAGAGCCTCTTATCACCCGCACTTAAGTACCTTTGGCCACGACTGCAGCTGCTGAATTTCTTTTTAATAGTCAATTTAGTTTCTCTTTCTTGTCTCTCCTGCTTTTATTTTTACTGTATAACTTTATTCATTACAGCATGGCTCAGAACGCAGGATGAAAAAGATGCTCCTGATCCGTATGCTTTAAAAAAAATGTAAATAAATTAATTGAATTTAGCTAAATTAAATAAAATAATAAATACATTAACAAAAATATATATAATCTTATATTTAATACTTGCACTTGTTTGTACATGAACAACATAAATAAAAACAAACAAATAGAAGATTATAGAAGTATTACAAATTATTTTTTGAAAAATTGCTATGGCCTAAAATATGGTATGGTCATAAAAACAAATAATAATACAAATATTATTATTATTAATAATAATAATAATAAAATGTAACAAAAGTTAATTAAATAAAAAAAATACATTAAAAATTAAATAAAATAAAATTTTAATATTTTATACTTGCACTTGTACATAAAGAACATAAATAAAGACATATGAAGATCACAGTAGGATTATAATTATTTTTAGAAAAAATACTTTTGCCATGGCCAAGAATATGAAATAAAAATTAAAGATAAAATCAAATACAATGAAAATAATAAAATTTAGCAAAATTAAATAAAATAATATATTAATAACAAAATTTTATGATTAATACTTGCACTTGTACCTGAAAAATATACATGAAGACATACGAATGGAAGATCATTGTATTATAAAGACTTTTGTCATGTCCAAAAATCTAAAAATAAATATCCATAAAATATAATAATAATAATAATAATAATAATAATAATAATAATAATAATAATAAATTAAATCGTACAAAATTTAATTAAACAAACAATAAATTAATAATCTTTTTTTTTTTTTTTTACTTTTGCCATGGCTAAAAATCTTAAAATAAATATTCCTTAAAATATAAGAATATAAAAATGATAAATTAAATATAATTATTTAATTAATTAAATTTAACTAAACTAAATAAAATTAAATTAAATTAAATAAAACTGTAATATTTAATACTTGCACTTGTACACGAGGACTAAAAATAGCGACATTGAAATGGAAGATCATAGAATCATAAATACTTTTAGAAATCAGTACTTTTGCCATGGCCAAAAATCCAGAAATAAATATTCATAAAAAATATGAGAATATAAAATAATAATGATAATAATAAATTAAATTAAATGCAATAAATTAACTACATTTAAAACAAATAAATACAATAAAATAATAATAAAATAAAATATAATTTTAATGTTTAATACTTGCACTTGAAGAATATAAATGAAGACATAAGACTAGAAGATCATGGTAGTATTATAAATACTTAAAAAAATTCCCATGGCCAAAAAGCTAATAAATAAATAATCAGATCATAGTATTACAAATAGAAAGAAAAAGTAGTTTTGCCATGACAAAACTAAATAAATTAAAGTCAAAATAAATTAAACTAATTAAATTTAAACAATTAAATCATAATAAAATAAAATAATTTGCTCTGACTTGGAGAAATGTAAGAACTAAATTGCATTTTACAATTTAATTGATCCACATTCTAATGTTACAATACACTTATTAAACTGCGTTCATATATTTTTAGGATTATTTGAAGAAACAACACAATATTTGAGTAATCACATATATAAAAATGTAACTCTTAGTGTGAGATTCACAAACTTGAGGACTTTTTACGCTGAATTCAGACTGGAGCATTGAAATGCAGAGCTTCAGAGTTACAGGAGCTTATATTCATCCATGTGAAACAGCATCTCTCTCAGATGAGCAGCTGAGGCTCTGATAAAGCTGAATGTCAGTGTTAATAAGACCCGGTGGGAGCACAGTTACTGAAAATATGTATTTATTTCACAGAAAGAGCACAGGACCATCTGGACCAGGACATTATATGTGAACATATACATGAACGAAGGGGAATCACGATCAGAATGAATAGAAATATTCAATCGTGTATTGCTATGATAGTATTTTCATACGTTGAGAGTTCCAGAAGAGCTGGTATAATGAGTCAAAACAGCAAGGAGATGTATACAATATACACATATGCCGGCAGCTTGCTCTCTGCAACTCTCACATGGTCACCCACTGAAGCTAAGCAGGGCTGCACTCGGTCAGTACCTGGATGGGAGACCACATGGGAAAACTAGGTTGCTGCCGGAAGTGTTGTTAGTGAGGCCAGCAGGGGGCGTGCTACCTGTGGTCTGTGTGGGTCCTAATGCCCCAGTATAGTGAAGGGGAAACAATGAAAATTATTGATGTAACATCAGAAATAAAACGATTAAAATAAGGGGTCCAGAAAGAAGCATGAGCATCGCTGCATTGCAGAAATTAATTTAAAATTCAAAGATTTTGCAGAATGAAGAAAATGTAAGAGCAGGAAAGCGGCAGCGAAGTGTGTCAGGAAAGTTTTTGGTGTGCAACGGGACACACAGATTCCTCAAGGCCTCGGAGATGCTGCATATTTGATGCTTCACTCAAGCTGATTCTCCGAGCCTGTTATTTCCACAGTAAATCCTCAAAGAGATCTGACTCCACGGAGGATTCATGGGTGACAGTCTGCAGTCACGCTCCCCTTGAACACACACACACACTTCTGCTGCTGTTGTTTCTCTGCACTTCTCCTATTTCTAGTGCCGTCGTCACATTATTACTCATCTGCTGTTGTTTACGTGCAGTTTGCGGTCGATTCTCTCTGACAGACTTGAGAGAGAATGAGTAATGATCATCTATAATGGATATCACATTTAAATAGATACAGGCAATATGCAAATGAGGAGCAACGCATCACATACTGCACTGTTCATTCTTAAATCATGGGATGAATGTATTATGGGATGAACTCTCTGCTTATGGATTCAGTAGGATGCAAAAACTTTCTATATTTGACATATATACATGAGGGGATGTGAAGTTCAGCCATTACAGGTTCCTTTAAGTAAAGAAGTTTTGGATTTATAGTCAGTTATTTTACTTTATTGCACTTTATTCTGTTTATTACATCCTGCTACTTGCCACGAAACATAAAAACTAGATACAAAACATTGTTCTTATCTGTAATAGTTTATTAATACTTTAAATAAATGCAAAGCTGACAGAAAAGAAAACAGCTGATGGAGTATACACTAACCTACACATTATTAAGACACTAGATGGCGCTAAATAGTCAAAAACACAAAGCTGACAGAATAAAAACAGCTGATGGAGTATACACTAACCTGCGCATTATTCAGACACAAGGTGGCGCCACAAAGCTGACACAAACTAAAACCGCTGATGGAGTAATCACTAATCTGCACATTATTCAGACACTAGATGGTGCCAAATAGTCAAAAACCCAAAGCAGACAGAAACAGCTGATAGAGTATACACTAACCTGTGCATTATTCAGACAC
Source organism: Danio rerio (assembly GCF_049306965.1). Lineage (NCBI taxonomy): Eukaryota > Metazoa > Chordata > Actinopteri > Cypriniformes > Danionidae > Danio > Danio rerio. Next base: position 1,938,480 of record NC_133181.1, read on the forward strand.
TAGATAGCGCCAAATAGTCAAAAACCCAAAGCAGACAGAAACTAAAACAGCTGAAGGAGTATACACTAACCTGTGGATTACTCAGACACTACATGGCGCCACAAAGCTGACAGAAAAGAAAACAGCTGATGGAGTATACACTAACCTACACATTATTCAGACACTAGATGGTGCCAAACAGTCAAAAACACAAAGCCGACGGAATGAAAACAGCTGAAGGAGTATACACTAACCTGCACATTATTCAGACACAAGGTGGCGCGACAAAGCTGACACAAACTAAAACCGCTGACAGAGTTTACACTAACCTGCACATTATTCAGACACTAGATAGCGCCAAATAGTCAAAAACACAAAGCAGACAGAAACAAAAACAGCTGAAGGACTATAAACTAACCTGTGGATTACTCAGACACTAGATGGCCCCCATTTTGACTTGCCGACAGGTTTTGAGAAATCGTCGACAAATGCCTGAAATCACAGGCAAATGGGTGCTCGTGTACGTGAGACCAAAGACGCGATCTGAGCGAATCGCAGATGATTCGCCGATGCCTGCGAGATATTTGGCAAAATATCATGCCGTGTGAAATGAGTTTTGACTGAAAATAACATCAGCGATCGCCTACAGCCAATGAGAGAGCAGCATTCACTTGCGTGTGTGTACCTGCAGGCCAGCGAGAGGTTGAAACAAAAATAGCTGATGGAGTATACACTAACCTGTGCATTATTCAGACACAAAATGGCGGCTCAAAGTTGACAGAAATGAAAACTGCAGATGGAGTATATACTAATCTGTGCATTATTCAGTCACTAGATGGCGCCAAACAGTCAAAAACGCAAAGCTGACAGAAATTAAAACAGCTGATGGAGTATACACTAACCTGCGCATTATTCAGACACAAGATGGCGCCACAAAGCTGACAGAAACGAAAACAGCTGATGGAGTATACACTAACCTGCGCATTATTCAAACACTAGTTGGAGCCACAAAGCTGACAGAAATAAAAAAAGCTGATGGAGTATACATTAACCTGCACATTATTAAGACACTAGATGGTGCCAAATAGTCAAATAAATGAAGCTGACAGAAACTGAAACAGCTGATGGAGTATACACTAACCTGTGCATTATTCAGACGCTAGATGGAGCCACAAAGCTGACAGACATGAAAGCAGCTGATGAAGTATACATTAACTTGTGAATTATTTAGACAAGTTGGTGCCAAACTGTCAAAAACCCAAAGCTGACAGAAACTAAACCGGCTGAATGGAGCATGTACTAACCTACGTTTAATTAATTTGCAATATGAATGTTGATGTAAGTATATGGATTATGCCATATTCATAGACGGTTAAGGTGATTTAAAGTTCGCAAGGAGTCGGCATTATTTAGAGGTTGTTATCTGGAAATAACTTATCATGTAATGTCACAGCTGACCAATTAGAATTGAGTATTCTAGACAGCCATGTAAAAACATCCCTTACTATTATGCAACACTGTATGTTTCTCATGGTTTTAACTATCAGCATGTCCATATCTATAACAGCATGGTTGAATTGTGTAATGGAAATATAACACGTGGGCTCCATTGTGGCGCAAGGTTTTGCAGTTTCTCTTTGTTGTGCATCTGGCTGAATAGAACTTTGAAATGTGGTTCTGAAAAGAGCCGTGACAACAAAAGGAAAGCGTTTTAACAAAGCCCGACATCTCTTTGAGAAAGCCCACTGAGACGAACACAACCTGGTTCTCGGGGGCCTGATACACTAATGGTGCATTATCTTCACAGAACACGGCAGGCTGTTCACCTCCATGACGCTCCAGTGAAAGGAGAACTGGATTTCTGTGGCTTCTGTTCCTATAATGGAGAGCCACATGTGAGCGACGAATGAACACACAATAACACTGAATCCCCTGAGGACAGAACATTTACCACATCTCACAAAAATCAGGCTTATTAGTCTTCATATAATGTCACCTTTATAGTATAATGTCACCACACAACTTGATTGAATTATTTCATGATAATTTATGCTGAATTTATCATTTAGGAGGTGGAGATGATCAAAATAGGTATAGTGAACAGCTTTTTAGCTTCACTTAAAGACAGCTAAGGTTAAAAAAGCCAAAGTATAATACTCACAAAATTGGCTTATTCTGAAAACGTAGCACTATATACATTTCTGGAGATCACCTGAAGTATATATGGCTGTATTTCGCCTTTAAAATGAGTGCTATGGGGCGGTGTGACGAGTTCCTTTTCATGCTAGCAGCTGACCACTTTCCTCTGTACGGACGGACTTTGTCTAGGAGCTCGCCATGTACGCTGGTGGACTTGAGACACAGAAAGGAGTTTGCCACGGTGATAAGCCGCCTTTCCACTGCACACGACATTTGAACACAACTGTCGGAATACGCCCCCTTGTGGCAGCCGCACAGTATTTTCAGTGTTGTCGTGCACCATGGGGGAGAAACTGATTGACACGGTGTCCGAAATAAAGGAGTGCAAAAGCAAGAGCCTTTATTCTCTGTGCGTTTACATAGTTTAATGAATGAATGAATACTAGAAACTCATAGACGGCTAAAATATTGGAGGGAATGTGGAGACAACATTAAAATATATATTTTTAATACTTTCTTACTTACATCTATGAAAAGAAAAGTTTCTTTTTTAATATAGATAAACTCCTATTTCTCATCTCGCGCGCAGGGATCTGCGTGGGCAAAACTGGAATACATCATATCCGGTCGGCAGGTCGCATACTGTCTAGTCGCAGGAGTTCAAATATTTCAACGAATTTTCCGCATACGGAGATGATCGGAACTCCACGCAGCTCCCGCACTGCTCTACATTGGAAATGAATGACTTCCGGTCTGTCGCTTGTCGTGTGCAGTGAAAAGGCGGCTATAGGATTTGAGTCTGGTGAAGAATGGTGTCAGAAAGCAGGCAAGACAAAAACAGAAGCCATAAATAGAAAGTTAACAGGGTGAGAATGTGGAAAAAATATAAAAAAAATGTGGTAAAAAATCAGGCAATTCTTTTCTGGTTAGCTTTTAAAAACTGTTCGTTTGGTGTGGGAAAGGAGGAGGGTGGCTCAGTTGATCGGTAAGTCAGTCAGTCAGTCAGTCAGTCAGTCAGTCACTTAGTCACCTGTGGCCTCTGGTGGATTTACATGAGAACTGCAGGCGTAAAAGGCACTTGTGAGTGAAATTTGAGATCTCAAAAAGCATCCACAGCGCCCTCTGGTGGATTTGTGAAAACAAAAACTGCTAAAAGAACGTAGCTCCTGGGAAGTATTTGGCGCTCTCCAGAAACATATATAGGGCTACATTTTTAAAATGAGCCTGAGTTGAATATACAGTGGTCTGTCGCTATAATGCGGTTCACCTTTCGCGATCTTGTGGATTTTTTTGTGCAATTTGACAAACTTTTTTTTTTTTACAACGCGGCCTGCGTCCTGATAGGGGAATTACCAACATATGTCACACATGATGTCACGGGTTCAACTGCGCATACCGGTTGCAAACGAAGACTGGGGGTGGGTGCTGGTCAGTCAGTGCTTTTGAAAACACTATTGGTTGGGTTTAGGGAAGAGGGAGGGTGGGTCAGTCAGTCAGTCAGTCTATCAGTCAATCGACAGCAGCTTTTGGTGGATTTACATGAGAACAGCAGGTATGAATGGCACTCACAAATCTGAGATCTGAAAAAGTGCACGCAGCGCCCTCTGGTGGACTGGCGAAAACAAAAACTGCAAAAAAAGCATTTCTCCCGGGATATATTTGGTGCTCTCCGGAAATGTATGTAGGGGTACGTTTTCAGAATGAGCCTGGGTTGAATATGCAGCGTAAGTAAATACATCACACGTTTTAAACTAATTGCCCTGTAATAGTATCATCCTCTACACTTTTAAAAATAAAGTTAAACTCAGTGAGGTTATACCTTTTTAAAAGGCACACATTTATACCTAAAAACTGTACATAACTTAAAAAAGTAGGTACACTTCTTATACGATTTGTTCCCTTCAGGTACAAATGTGTGCCTTTTAACAAAAAGTACGACGGCAGTGACAGCTTTTATGCTTTATTATTTCTGAGAGTGAATAAATACACTAATATCTTTCTGCACAAACATTCAGAACGTAAAATATTGGAGCAGGTAATGATAACAAACATTTTAACATTCAGGCGTTGTATTCTAATTCATGTGGTCGATATATAATAGCAGAATGATTAGGAGTTTTAGATGGAACAGGAATAAACACACTACTGAAACACCTCAGGCAGCAATAATCAATTAAAATATTAATAGGAGGGCTGACAACAGCCTGAACATTATTTCATACAAATCAGCCTTTACTAATTAAGTAGCTTTATTTATAAAAATTAATATGAGTGTAATTTCGGCTCTGTCTCACACACTGATGAAGTCGCTGCCGATTTGTTTTTAAATTAGTCACGACAGACACAAGTGTGTTTAGCCATGAATTATTCAGCAGATTAACATATATTCTAGACTGAAATAGTTAGCCGTCCATTTTCTATTTGCAGTAGAAATTTTTTTTTTCCCCTCAAAGTAACAGGCTCATAATGGATGCCTGGAGGTATTACACACTCTTATGATAATATACACATTTCTGAGATTAGAAAACAGGTGCACCGGTCTCATTTAAATACAAGACATGTAAAACACACACACACACACAGAGGGCTGTCATATAACAGATATGAGAATTAAAGTTAAAAAGGAAACATTTCAGCAAACTTCATGCATTCTGTAAAAAACACTGTATAACAGATAGCAATGAAAACAGTTTTACCATCTCTCCTGATCACTCCAAAGTGAATACATGAATTCAAACTGCTCAGTGAGCACTGCTGTGACCAGAAAGGGTTTTAAAACTATTGTTTTAAATTGTTGTTGTTTCACGTGGATCATATGAGCTGTTTTGTATAGATCTTTGTCCCTAGCAATGGGCTATAAATGTTTTTTTTCTCGGTTTATTCACAATTAAGAAATGAGAGGATGCAGGACTGAACTGTGTGTAGGCTACTTAATATTGAGGAAAAGCCCCAATCAGAGAGGCGAATATCAACAGCCAGACCTCTGTTTTCAGATGTCTGCGTTTTCCCCCATCCACACTGAGACGGAGAAGCAGCGTTTTAGAATGAAATCGGGCTCTTCAGCTTGTCCAAAACGTTCCATTTCGGCGCTTGAAAACTCTTGCGTAGTGTGGATTGATGGCGTAACCATAGCAAAACTTATGCGCATTCAAACTAAAACGCATTAGTGTAAACGGGGCCTAAGAGGGAAATAATAATGACTGCGGGACAGGAGACAAAAAAACAAACAAACAACAAAAAAAAACAATAGGAACAATAATTAAATTGAACACAATCAACACTGGGGAGAAATGGGGTCAAGGAGCACATGAGGAAAAACAGCAAACTAAACACAAGCAAGGAATAGAGTCTTCTGGCTCCTCCAAACAGTAGGGCCTCGCTCCTGAATCCAGTAAGCTATTGCCACTCATGTCCAGCTCTTTAAGATGAGAATTTGATGAATGTAGAGCCAATGCCAAACTCTCACAGCAAAAATCACTGAGATTGCAGCAAACCAATCTGAACATAATAATAATAATAATAACAACAAAAATCGGTTAGTAAGCATATAATTCATTTTAAACATATAAAGAAGAAATATGGTTTTAACATGGAGAATATGGTTTACATAGATTTATCTCCTGTTGGAAAAAGCAATGTTTGGGTATGTTTGGGTTTCAGGTTCTAAGAAAATGCATCAACACCATCTTAAATTGTGGGGTTGAAACTCATTGTTTCTGTCTCAAATTGAAGAGGAAATGAAGCACTCGGTTAAGTTTACATCATTTTGTACATTGGATTCCACTTTAATGGAAATGTATTAAATTAACTGGATTAATGTAACCATGTAGCAGAAAACTGCATGTTTTACTATAGATTTTAGACCTAGGGTGCCGCCATCTTGGAATACTGCTGTGTCTGATGTCACGGGGTTGGTTCTGTTCCCTCAGCTGAACAGATACAGTGGAAGTAAAGGAGACTGTAAAGCCTAATTAAACCGAATGCGTGAAGTTGTGGACGTGGAGCTGCTGCAAATACAAGCATCAGGTGTTGGTCTAATATAAAATTATATAAAATTATTCTATTTTTCTTTTTTTCCCCTTTTAATTACCGATCATTTGATGCGCTTTGATTCACTCTCTGTATTACACTGCCTGAATGCCTGTCTGGGTTTCAAAAGATGGTAGTAACAAACTGAACACAGAGACTGGACAGCCTAATTTAACCCAATGCTTGAAGTTGTGGATGTGCATCACAGAGCTGGTAAAAATACAACAAATACAGGCATTTAGGTGTCTTGCGTTGTGTATTTTTCTTTTGTTAATACCTTTTGTTTGAAGCACTTTGGTCCACACTCTCATGCTGCCTGACGAGGGGACTTACATTCAGGCTAATGCAACAATCAAAATAATACATGACTTCACGCTTTACTAAGTGACGTCTGTGTGGATTATGTCAAGACTTATTCCCTCATCAAGTCGATCAAGTCGATCTCTCAACATGTATGAAGGATAAAACCTGCCATGTGAAAAAACGCACTGATCTTAGTTTGGGTTGAACAAGAAAAGAGGCAAGGGGCTGTGGTAGTGAAAATTGAAAGTACCTGCACCCATTACGTCAGAACCGGACCTTATTGAAACCATGGGTGAAACCCAGACAGACAGTCAGGCAGCATATTACAGAGAGTCGAGGAAAGCGCATCAAATGATCAGTTATTAAAATGGGAAAAACAGAATAAATATATATTTTTATATTAGACACACATCTCATGCTTGTATTTGCAGCAGCTCAACGTCCACAATTTCACACATTGGGTTAAATTAGGCTGTTCAGTCTGTGTGTTCAGTCCTTTACTTCCACTGCATCTGTTCAGCTGAGGGAACAGAACCAACCCCGTGACATCAGACTTAGCACTATTCCAAGATGGCAGCGCCCTACGTCTAAAATCTATAGTAAAGCACGCTGTTTTCTTCTAAATAGTTACATTAATCGAGTTTGTTTAATATATTTTCATTAAAGTGTAATCCAATGTACAAAATAATGACAACTTGACCGAGTGCTTCATTTCCCCTTTAATATTTTATCAATGTGATAAATAAATAATAACACATGTTATATTGTACTTATTAGCAACTAAATTAAACCAAATTAATAAATTTCAAACCTCAGTTTCTCCAGCTGGCAGTTTGGGCTCTTCAGTCCATCACAGAGCAGAATCACTCCTGAATCCTGCAGGTCATTGAAACTCAGATCCAGCTCTAACAAATGGGAGTTTGATGATTGTAGAACTGATGTCAAAGATTCGTGACACTGGTCAGTGAGATTAATGGAGAACAATCTAAACAGCAAATGGAAAAAGACGGTAATTTTACATCCATTTACATCCATTGGGTAAGCTAAATTGTCCCTAGTAAAGTTGTGTGAATGAGTTTGTATGGATGTTTCCCAGTGATGGGTTGCAGCTGGAAGGGCATCCGCTGCGTAAAACATAAAACATACGCTGGATAAGTTGGCGGTTCATTCCGTTGTGGATACCTCAAATTAATAAAGAGACTAAGCCTAAAAGAAAATGAATGAACGAATGAATTATTTACAAAGGATATAATAAATAGTATACATTAGAAAAAGCTGCAAAGAAACTAGCAAACAGTTTTAACAATTAAAATTAACAGCTATTATAAAGAAATACAGGACAATGTATCAAATCTCATTAGTTGCGTTTGAAAGAAAATCCACCAAAATCGACTTCTTTAAGATGTTATTATTATTATTATTAATTATGTGTATATGTCTGTTCAAACCATTCAAACAGCCACCCAAAACCCAGACTTTCACACAGCTTCAAATTGCGTGTACAGGCACCTATTTATCACTACGGAGAGCTGACAGTCACGCACTGCTACATGAACTGACTGTTTGGAGGATTGCATAGGAGGGGCGACGGCGCCTGTAATGGTAAGGAAGGAAATCCATCTGTTTTTATATTTATTTATTTGAGAGCAAGGGATGTGCCCTGGTGGTTAAGCGGTATGGGTTGCATAAAGGTAGGATTGGCTATTCATTGCCAACCTGCATAGAAAGATTGAAAATACATACGGGAGAAAACGGGAAAAAAGATATGGTCTTAACTCATGGTTATATGCATGTTTGCTAATGTAACTCTGCTTATATACCAACCCGGGCTCATTGTGGAAACGTAGCCCCGTGGACGTTTCTGCGGACTGCGAAATTATGGAATCAGGTTAGTCTCAAAAGAAATTCACGCAAAAGACACGATGTACACATGCGTAGCCAAATTCACGTGCATAAAACCAAATTCACGTGTGTAAAATATTTATATACACAAAAATTTTCACGTGCTCAAAATAAAAATACATTTTCATAAAATACGTTTCACAAATGCAAAACACGATTTGCAAATTTATGAGAGTGTACAAAAAGTTTTGAAAGTTTAAAACTTGCGAGTTCATCCTGAATGAGAATGTGCAAATCCTCTTTCACGTACGACTCCCCCTGGATACGTGTGTGTGTATTTTTTAGACTTTCCTGGCAGAGTCAGGGCTACTCGTACCTACTCGAATTTGGCTACGCATGTGTACATTGTGTCTTTTGCGTGAATTATTATTGAGTCTAATCTGTCTCCATACGAAATACGTCCCGGTAGGTACGTATTTGAGCAGTTTTTGTTTTCGCGAATCCGTTCGCGCCCGCGCTGTTCTCGCGCGAAAAGCAGTCGGAGGCGACCGTTCGTCCGACTGGCTGGCTGGCTGAACGACCGAATGATCGACTGGGCGGCTGGCCGATTGGCCGACCCGACCACCCTCTTCCTCCTCCTCCTCCTTCCCTAAACCCAAGCAACGGTTAGCAAAAGCCGTCCAGAAAAACAAAAACAAAAACCCTCGTCTTTGATTTCGACCGTGTTTTCGGATCCCGCCGCGTTCTCGCCCTTATTTTTCGGATTCTGTTTTTCATCTTACCTAATTTCTGGAACCGCTCTTCCCCGGACCCAATCCCGGTCGTCCCCGTGGCCGGCTCCTCCTCCTCCGGGTCTCCGCTCCACCGACGTAACGCTGCGAGCTAAGTGGACAAACTGGTAGCAGCAGGAAAGCCCTCCACTCGGAGGCGAGCCGTCAGCCGGCGAGCGCGAAGAGGAGCTTGAGAAAAACTAAACACGGCCGAACGTACCTCCAGCCACGTAAATCGCGGTCTCCAGAAACGTCCGCGGGGCTACGTTTCCAGAATGAGCTTGGGTTGTTATATACAGCATGTGAATTGGCAATCAATGCCAGGGCTTCCTTAGATTAGTTTTTTTTTTTTTTAATTTGTAATTTTTCACAAAAATATCACTACATTCACCATTATTTTTGATTTGTATAATGATACCCAATGTGCATCAAACCAACATATAAAAGACATCTGAATGTCACACCTCAGTTTCTCCAGATGACAGTTTGGGCTCTTCATTCCCTCACAGAGCAGCTTCACTCCTGAATCCCGCAGGTCATTATTACTCACGTCCAGCTCTTTCAGACGAGAGTTTGATGATTGTAGAGCTGATGATAAACTCTCACAGCACTGACCAGTGAGATTACATTGTTCTAATCTGAATTTCATAAAAAAAAAAAAGAGGATACATGTAGATTTATTGTTTAAAATGTTTCAGCTTCATGTGGGTTTTGAAAATAGCATCTGTTAAATTACTGAATAATGAGTAGGAATACCAAATATAAAGGAGCACAAGGTTTGGAGAGTTCGATATTTTTAATGTCACATATACTTTCTCTAAACTGTCATCGCTTTGAGGCCAGGACCTTCACCTGCTTTGTGCACTTTTAAACATTTTGTAGTAGATTTTGTGCATCTTCTAACACTGGAGCCTTGCTTCATTGTTAGACTTACATGTTTTACCTACTGCATTTGAACTACATCTGTGTCTAGTCAGATTTAAGCTACAGTTGTAAATTAATAAAATAAAAAATAATGAAAAAAGATGTGATGCTTTAAATACACACATTTACTTAAATTATATTTGAATTATATGAATCTCAAACCTCAGTTTCTCCAGCTGACAGCTCTTCAGTCCATCACAGAGCAGCTTCACTCCTGAATCCTGCAGGTCATTATTACTCACGTCCAGCTCTATCAGGCGAGAGTTTGATGATTGTAGAGCTGATGATAAACTCTCACAGCACTGACCGGTGAGATTACAGGATCCCATTCTAAATAAAAGTAATGAAATGTACAGATTTTTAAATCAATTTTATTTTCAAATCATGTTTTCACTTTTTTTTGTCATATGAGGGTTATCATATTTGTAGGTGACACAGAAATATTAGAGGATGCTTCCCAATTTAGACAATCTACTCAATCATTTTTGTTCATTTAAAAGTTCATGGATAATTGCCATCAATAAACATTTATAATTGGATAGATGCATTCAATCTCAAACCTCAGTTTCTCCAGCTGACATGTTGAGCTCTTCAGTCCCTCACAGAGCAGCTCCACTCCTGAATCCTGCAGGTTATTATCACTCATGTCCAGCTCTATCAGGCGAGAGTTTGATGATTGTAGAGCTGATGATAAACTCTCACAGCACTGATCAGTGAGCATACAGAAGTCCAAACTAAACAGCATAAAAAAGGACAAAATACATCCAATAATTAGGTTTTTAAATTATTAACATCTTCATCTGAGGTTGATAACAGTAAAAGTGATTCATAACAATCCCTTCAACAAGTACTGGAGTTCAGCAATAGTTTTTCAGGACACAAACACACAACCCATGTAGTATTTTTGACAATAAAACATATAAGTTTATATATATATATATATATATATATATATATATATATATATATATATATATATATATATATATATATATACACACACACAAACACAGTGCATCCAGAAAGCATTGATACCACTTTACTTTTTCCACATTTGTTTATGCTCCAGCTTTATTCCAAAATGGATTCGATTGATTGATTTCTTCAGCATTCTACACACAATCCCCCATAATGACTATGTGAAGAAATATTTTTTGAAATTGTTGCAGATTTATTAAAAAATAAAAAAGCTGTAAAATCAGATGTACATAAGTATTCACAGCATTTGGCATGAAGCTCTACATGAAGCTCAGGTTCATTCTGTCTCCTCTGATCATTCTTGATGTTTCAGCAGCTTCATTGGAGTTCACCTGTGCTCAATTCAGCTGATTGGACATGATCTGTAAAGGCTACACCTGTCTATATAAGGGCCCAGGGTTGACAGTGCATGTCAAAGCACAAACCAAGCATGAAGACAAAGGAATCGTCTGTAGACCTCCGAGACAGGATTATCTGGAGGCACAAGGCTGGGGAAGCTTACAGAAACATTTCTGCAACTCTGAAAGCTCCAATGAGCACAGCGGCCTCCATCATCCGTAAGTGGAAGATGTTTAACCACCAGGACTCTTCCTAGAGCTGGCCGGACATCTAAGCTGAGTGATCAGGGAGAAGGGCCACAGTCAGGGAGGTGATCAATAACCCGATGGTCACTCTGTCTGAGCTCCAGCGTTCTTCTGTGGAGAGAGGAGAACCTTACAGAAGGACAACCATCTGTGCAGCAATCCACCAATCAGGCCTGTATGGTAGAGCGGCCAGACGGAAGACACTCCTCGCCTAGAGTTTACCAAAAGACATCTGAAGGACTCTCAGAGCATCAGAAACTAAACTCTCTGCTCTGATCAGACTCAAACTGAACTGTTTGGAGTGAACGCCAGGCGTTATGTTTGGAGAAAAGCAGGCAGCGCTCATCAGCAGGCTAACAGCATCCCTACAGTGAAGCATGGTGGTGTTGGCATCATGCTGTGGGGATGTGTTTCAGCAGCAGGAACTGGAAGACTAGTCAGGATAGAGGGAAAGAGGAATGCAGCGATGTACAGAGACATCCTGAATGAAGTAAATAAATTTAATCCATTTTGAAATAGGCTGTGACATAAACAAATGTGAAAAAAGTGAAGCCATAGAAATATATAATTGTCATCAATATACATTTTAATTGGATAGATACATTAAATCTCAAACCTCAGTTTCTTCAGCTGACAGTGTGGGCTGTTCATTCCCTCACAGAGCAGCTTCACTCCCGAATCCTGGATGATATTGGAACTCATATCCAGCTCTGTCAATGGTGAGTTTAGGTTCTGCAGGGCTAAAGCCACAGTTTCACAGCAGGAATCATTAAGACTGCACATGGAGAGTCTGTAAAACAGGACATTTGATCAAGATAAATTTGGGTGCTTATTTTATGTGAACAGCGTTATTTGAGAAATTACATTAAATATTCAAACTTATAGGCAAAAAATGAAACTGTCATTGTGTTACTTACATGGCTTTTCTGCAGCATCTCACAACTGGTAGGAGACTCAAGCAGCCTCCCAATGAACGTGTGTACATCCTCAGGTTGAGCTCATCCAGCACCTCCTCTGACATCAGCAGTACGTACGCCAGCAGTGAACACATGGAGGATGACAGGGGTTTTCCTAAATTTGTCCTTAAGTATTCTTTCGTTTGCTTATATAACGAATCGTCTTTGAGCTCCAGTAAGCAGTAAAACAGGTTGACTGAAGTTTCTGCTGAGACGTCCTGGCTGTGTAATATTTCTGTAATGTGTTTAGTAGTTGTTGTGATGCTGTCTCTGCTGTCTTTATTGTGTGTGAACAGGCCTTTGAGAAGTTTCTGATTGGATTCCAGTGAAATGCCCAGCAGAAATCTCAAGAACAGGTTGAAATGTCCTTTCTCACTCTGCACTGCTTTGTTAACTGCGTGTGTCAGTAAATCATGCAATGGAATATCTGCGTGTAGCGCTGACTGAGAGAAAAGCAGACGTTTGTACCAAACTCGGGTTTGTTTCTCTTCAAGGAAGAACTGAAGCTCCTCCATGTTCTTGTCCAGGTAGCAGAGGAACACATGCACTGCAGCGAGAAACTCTTGAACACTCAGATGCACAAAGCTGAAGGTCTTTAGCTCATGAAGTCCAGCCTCTTGCTGAAAGATCTCAGTGAGCATCCCTATGGACTCGAAGTCTCCGTGTACATCAATGCCACATGCGTTCAGATCTTCCTCATAAAACACAGCATTGTCCTTCTTCAGCTGTTCAAACGCTAGCTTTGCTAACTTCAGAATCATTGTTTTATTAGAATCTAACAGCTTGGTGCGTTCCCTCTCAGTTTTCTGATCATGCTTCTGGCTCTTCAAGTTCATCTGTATCAGCAGAAAGTGGATGTACATTTCAGTGAGTGTTGTGTTGATGGTCTCTTCATCTTTCCCCGTAAGGATGTCTGTAAGGACAGTAGCTGTGATCCAGCAGAACACAGGGATGTAGCACATGATGTAGAGACTAGGAGATTTCCTAATGTGTGAGATCATTCTAGAGGCCTGAGCCTCGTCTGTGATCCTCTTTCTGAAGTATTCCTCCTTCTGCTGGTCAGCGAATCCTCGCACCTCTGTGGTCAGCCCCACATACTCAGGAGGGATCTGATTGGCTGCTGCTGGCCGTGAGGTCACCCAGATCAGAGCTGATGGAAGCAGACTGCCATTGACCAGACTTGTAAACAGCTGATCTACGGATGATCGCTCCTTAACACTCGTCACCATTCCACTTTTAAACTCCAAAGGCAGTCGACTCTCATCCAGGCCATCAAAGATAAACGCAAGCGTACAACTGCAAATATGGACGATCTGTGTGGTTTCCAGGTCCTTCAGCTCAGGGTTGAATCTCTGCAGAAGCTCCAGCAGGCTGATCTTGGTGTCTTTAATGCAGTTCATCTTTCGGAAAGGAAGCAGGAACACAAAGTCTATTTCATCATTGGCTTTGCCTTCTGCCCAGTCCAGAATGAACTTGTGCACTGAGACAGTTTTCCCAACGCCAGCGATGCCTTTGGTCAACACAATCTTTTCCTGCTGATCTTTGTTCAGGTTAAACACATCATTGCATTTGATTGCCTCGTGCTTGGTCTTGTTCTGTGCTTTACAGGTTTTAAAGGCATCATCAATCAGCAGAATCTCGTGTTCTCGATTGACCTCTCTAATATCCCCCTCTGTAATGAAGAGTTCTGTGTAAACCTCTTTGAGATTTGCTTTTTTAATTTGTTTACCCTCGAATATTTGTTCTACTTTCATCTTCATCTTTATTTTGTGAGTTTTCAACAACTCCTGCAGCCAGAGATCCTCTGTTATGAAAAATAGCAAATAGGACAAAGCATGAGCAAAGCTATATTAGAAAATGAACAACAAAAGTTTTCACATTGTCATAATTCATCTGGTGCAGACATATGGGGTTACAATTTATACTGCTGGAAGCTTGGAAAATATTATATATACAATTTCAATGTGGTAATGTCATTGGCCCATGAACATTTCCTGCTTGTTATCAAACTATAGTTGCATCCCAAATCTCATACTTATGCACTATTCTACGCCATTTTGTAGTATAAATAGTGTAAGTAGTGCATTCACACTGAAAACTCTTAAGATAATAAGTGCACTTTCATTACCCGGATGATCACTCATTCAGCCGCTAAAATGAAGTGTGTATTGATGGACACTTCACGCACTCAACGACCGCAGGTTTGCTTACGTAGCGGAAGGGGCGGAGCTATCGGACGCACATGTTGAATAACTTTATTTATTTTGGATGGTGAAAGCAAAATTCTCCTACGAGAGTGATTATAGCGCCTCCCGATGGTGAATGCGGTTATACTCACGGCAGGTATTATCTGATAATTCGGTCGTTTATTTCACTGATTTGGCAACCGTCAAACGTCATCAGGGAAACGGTTTGAATTTCCTTTTAGTAAAAACACATTAGTGTGCCATTTGGGACGCCACTACATACATATACAATCCTGTTGAGTGTGTAAGTGCATAAGTACATAGTGCATGAGTGCATAGTGCATAGTGTGCCATTTGGGACGCAGCTTATAGTTGCATCCCAAATCGCATACTAATGCACTATTCTACGCCATTTTGTAGTATAAATAGTGTAAGTAGTGCGTTCACACTGAAAACTCTTAAGATAATAAGTGCACTTTCATTACCCAGATGATGCACTCATTCAGCCGCTAAAATGAAGTGTGTAGTGATGGACACTTCACGCACTCAACGACCGCAGGTTTGCTTACGTAGCGGAAGGGGCGGAGCTATCGGACGCACATGTTGAATAACTTTATTTATTTTGGATGGTGAAAGCAAAATTCTCCTACGAGAGTGATTATAGCACCTCCCGATGGTGAATGCGGTTATACTCACGGCAGGTATTATCTGATAATTCGGTCGTTTATTTCACTGATTTGGCAACCGTCAAACGTCATCAGGGAAACGGTTTGAATTTCCGTTTAGTAAAAAAACATTAGTGTGCCATTTGGGACGCCACTACATACATATACAATCCTGTTGAGTGTGTAAGTGCATAAGTACATAGTGCATGAGTGCATAGTGTATAGTGTGCCATTTGGGACACAGCTTATAGTTGCATCCCAAATCGCATACTAATGCACTATTCTACGCCATTTTGTAGTATAAATAGTGTAAGTAGTGCGTTCACACTGAAAACTCTTAAGATAATAAGTGCACTTTCATTACCCGGATGATGCACTCATTCAGCCGCTAAAATGAAGTGTGTATTGATGGACACTTCACGCACTCAACGACCGCAGGTTTGCTTACGTAGCGGAAGGGGCGGAGCTATCGGACGCACATGTTGGATAACTTTATTTATTTTGGATGGTGAAAGCAAAATTCTCCAACGTGAGTGATTATAGCACCTCCCGATG
Organism: Danio rerio; assembly: GCF_049306965.1. NCBI lineage: Eukaryota > Metazoa > Chordata > Actinopteri > Cypriniformes > Danionidae > Danio > Danio rerio. Next base: position 1,954,390 of record NC_133181.1, read on the forward strand.
GTGAATGCGGTTATACTCACGGCAAGTATTATTTAATAATTTCGTTGTTTATTTCACTGATTTGGCGACCGTCAAACGTCATCAGGGAAACGGTTTGAATTTCCGCTTAGTAAAAAAACATTAGTGTGCCATTTGAGATGACACTACATACATGTACTATCCTGTTGAGTGTGTAAGTGCATAAGTACATAGTGTATAGTGTGCCATTTGGGATGCAGCTTATTTCATAACTGTAACAAGAGGCAATTCTCTCTTCATGTTAAAACAGCTATCATATCATTATTTATCATTATGTGAATCTTTCAGGAATCCCAGAAGCTATGGAAATTAAAAATGTAAAACAGGAACTACATCAGGACCGTTGTTATTGTTTACAATCCTCAAAATGGTCTATACCAGTGGTTCTCAAACTTTTTTTCATCAAGTACCACCTCAGAAAAAAATAGTCTCTCCAAGTACCACCAAAATGAGAAGTATTGAAATACGTAGCGTAGTAGACCAAATTAAGCAACTACAGCTCTGCACAGTTCAAAAACGTGTCAGATTAGTTACTATTATTAAGAATATTTTTTATAGTCAGCCACTTTAAACATTATAAATAGTCTGAACGTTAAGACTGTACTGTGCTTATATGTAAAAAAAACAAAAAGAAAAACTAAAAACATCAACATTTAAATTAAAATGTGCTTTTAAAGTTAAAAATGGTAGGTTACTGTTCTTAAAAAGTAAAGAGAAAATTGCTGTACTTAAATGTAAAGTATTAACATATCGTATATATGGGCTATACGTTGTCATATTCATATACAAATCATTTTGATAAATTTTTACATATATGTAACATGTACATATTACATATTTGATTCCTCCACGTACCACTAGAAGGAAGCTCGAGTACCACTAGTGGTACACGTACCACAGTTTGAGAACCACTGGTCTATACTATTTCTTCTGTACTAATGAGGGACTACAGGGACATTCTGAACATAGGAAGAGTTCTTCTGATGTAGCAGAAATTTCTCAAAGCTCCAATCTCTGCCATTTGTCTTACAGAAACCATGTGCATTTCATCGTACACAATTCATCTGCTCATGATCTTCTTTCATATAACTTTGTCATGTTTGGTGCAACATAGGATCATTTTGAAAACGTATCCCTATATACATTTCTGGAGACAGCAAATTATGTAGCCAGAGGTATGTTTGGCTGCATTTAATTTTTTTAAACAAACGCTTTAGAGCGGTTTGACCAGGGCTTAATTTGTGCCAGAACACGCCAGATCCAGATCCGGCTCCTCTGAAATCTGATCCGGCACCTCATTTTACTGATCCCCCTCTTCAACCGCCCTGCTCCCCCGTCCACTGTTCACTTTCACTTTCTTCCGCGATTCTCGTCCTCGACACCCCTTTGCCATCCAACACCCCACCAAACCCCAACCCCCCCACTTTCCACTTTAGTGCGAGACACTTTCTCGGGTAACAGATCTGTTACCTCGATCTGTTCCGAGACCTTGCAATTCACAAATTAAGCAACGGGTTTGACGACATTCCTTTTTGCGCTGACCGCTTACCTCCGTATGGACAGCTTATCTACTGTAACCAGTTAGTCCTGTTCGCTCGCCGCTTGAGACTTGAGACACAGAGAGGAGTTTACCAGGACGACAAGGTTTGTGTCTGTTGAAGAGCGGTTCCAGAAAGCAGGTAAGACAAAAAACAGATCCCAAAAAACTCAATAAACAGACAAGGTCTTTTCTTTTTCTGGATTGCTTTTGAAAGCTGTCGGTTGGGTTTAGGGAAGTGGGTGGGCAATAAAATTGGTTGTGTTTAGGGAGGGTGGGTCAGTCAATTGGTTGGTCAGTGAATCAATCAGTAATTCAGTCAGTCAGTCAGTCAATCAACAGCGGCCTCTGGTGGGTTTATGCGAGAACAGCAGGAGTGAATGACAATCGCAAGAGAAATTTAAGATCTGAAAAGGAGTCCACAGCAGCCTCTCATGGATTCACGAAAACAAAAACTGCTAAACTGCAAAAAAAAAAAAAAAAAAAAAATATATATATATATATATATATATATATGTATGTATATATATATATCCTGGGAAGTATTTTGCGGTCTCCAGAAATGTATATAGAGGTACATTTTCAGTATGAGCCTGGGTTGGTTTGGTGTCACTTTACAGTTCATGACTTCAGCTTGTAGTGATGGAATCAATAGAGACATTGATGTGTTTCAATATACAATCTGTTTACTATTGTTAAGTCAGGGCCTGAAGAGAATACTGTATGGTAATCTGCCTCTCCCCCACTTTATCAGGCCTACACTGCATGACCCAAAACAACGATGTACTGAGATTAAAACAAACAACAGATCTTTTAAAATGATTTTAAACTAGTGTAAAAAATGAATCAAGCTGGTTCACCTTGTTCCAATCCACTGTGCACTGTGAAGAGACAAAACAGAGAACATATGAGACTAATAACACAACTAATTAGTTTTAACATCGCTGTTTCGCTATAATTCGATTTTAAGAAAGTTTACATCTGCAAGGATGAAATGGTTTAAGAAGTAAATGTATAAAGTTAGAAATGTCTCATTAAAATGTTGCTCACTACATGTCTTCATTAGTTAATCCTCAAAATATGAAGTGACATGCCCATTTTTACCAGATAATAACAGAATAATAACAGAAAACTATTGTACATTTTAATATTTTTGGGGTGTTTTATATTTTGAAGTGTTGATCAAATAAATACAGTCTTCCTAAACATATAAATAAGAACAGTCTTCTTGTTTAATGAACTTAATTTGCTTGATTTCTTCTATTATCAGACATGTTGAACCCTTTCTATCTCCTGTACTTTAAAAAAAAATCCTGGTTGCCTTAAATTTAAGCTGAATCAAATTAACCTTATGAGTCTATTGAACTTATGTTAAACTGACTTAAAACAGCTTGCATAATTTATAATATTAAGTTTGAAAATTATTAACTTAGTTTAATACGTTTCAAAGACCTAAAACATTTGCTGTCAGGACTAATTAATCATATAATGTTTTACAGTGTGGCTACTGTACAGAGCCTACATCAAATTCAACACTCTGAGATTGACTTTCAGGAATATTCACAAATATGTGTGTCTATGCTGACGTTCATTAGTATCTTTACCTTCTTCATACTTGTTCTCTAACTCTTCAGCCAGCTGGTTCTGCCTCATCTTCCTCAGGATGTACAGTGTGATCATCACAGCTTCTTTTTGATTGTAAAACTCCATCATCAGATTCACGATTTCAGTGTAACCAGCGTTCTCCAGTTTACCAGCTCGGATTCGCCGATCTGCTTTTAAGTAACTCCGAAATCTGTTCAGTCTGTCCTGTTCTAGATCATCCAGAGTGTCGTAAAGCAGGTCTAAAACAGAAGCTGCCATTTTTCAGGGCCTGTTGAAGATGGAAAAGGTTTTTTAAAAATCTGCAGAGGAAGAAATATCAAAATAAATATATGTTATTTACAAGACTTCAGGCATAAAAACAAGACTTTTCTGGTATAAAAAACAAGACAAGGTAACATTAACTTTACCAATGCTGTGAAAGTGTGAAAGTTTAAGAATCTTTCCCATTTTAAATCCTCAGACAAAGACTTCAGTTTAGATGTTCATATTATAAATTAATTAAAGTAAAATATTGAATGAATGCACATGGTCCAAGTTTATCAAAGTAAATACAATATAATAGATTAAGTAAAATTTTAAATAAGTCTCTGTATTTAAGCAAGGGGTACTTTAAGAAATTAAAGCTTTTACATTTCTTTAGTTTTGATCAGTTTTAGTTACACATGAATCTGCTATTATTACTGAAGATATAGTTAAAATATTATATTTGGCGACTCACCTTGTACAGTGAATGATACTATTTGTAGATACAGTACTTCGTCGTCGTCTGTAACTGGTCTCTGATTCAACTGGAGTGCCAGTTTTCTTTCACTTTTGGAGACCTTTGCGTGCGTCTCTGCTGAATTCAAGTGACCATTTCAGAATCAAAAAACAAACGGAGCAAAACAGGTTTTTCAGGAGTTTTGCGTTATGTGAGGAAACTATGCAGACGATCACAATCAGACATCTCTTGTGTCTCGGTGCTGATTTGTTTTTAAAGGGTCACGAAACACCAGAACACATTTTTTGAGCTTTTGACAGTCGTATATGTGTCCCACACTGCTAAAAACACTATTAGGACACCTATATTTCACTAAAAAGTGTAAATTGGTTGTTTTTGCGTTATTTCAAGCAAATTCGTACTTCCTGTTTGAAACGAATTTTTGAAGCTGCGTCACGGTCATGACATAATAGCGTGTATTCCAGCGTGCAGACTGGACGTCTGTGCCAGAGTGAGTCTTATTACGTCTTACAGTGTGCTGCATTAATGCATGAGTAAAGCTTGGTTCAAACCAATCAGCGCGCTCTATTGTGCAACTTCATTAATATTCATTAGTGTCACCGTGTTTACACCACAAAGACGCCATGTTGTGTTGGCAAAACAAGCGTGAAGTGTTGCTTTTATAGTTTGCTACAGTTAAGTTTCGTTTTCATTTTCTCTCTGTGAGAGCTCAGTCTCACGTGTGGATTAACAGTGTACGCGACGCTCGACAACAATAACTTACGTGTCTAAGGAGGATTATTGTTTACCTGAGAGCTGTTCTCATCTGCAAACGCTGAAATCTGGATTTGCTTGTAGTATTCTCTCCATAAAGACGAGGCTCTAGTTGCTGGTGATTGTCCTGTCTCTACAGATTTGGTAAGTGAGCGACCAGTGCTCTTTGTTTATTCAGTTTGCTCGTATCGAATTAAGTTAACTATAGCACTGAGTGCAGAAATGTTAGCACCGCATTTAGTGACCGGAATAACACACGCCACTTTCTGACGCTACCTGCCGTGTGCATCTAAGTTTCCGGGAAATGCGGAGTTTTTTTTTCTCTCATTCGCCGTGCGGTATCAAACATTGCATGAAAAATACACGCTTAGAGCAGTTCCTCGAATCAAATACCTCGTTTGTCGCGAGGGGCATGAATGAATTCCCTGAATGAAAGAGCCAAACTGCAGTTAAAGTCCAACATTTATTAATTCAGCAAATAATTCGACTACAGATGTCCATGTAGGTTAAACACCATCGCTTTCTCCTGTCTGTGTGGGTGTGTATTTTGACTCTGAAACTCGCGCGTGCACAAATAGACACTCCCACACCATCCCACTTTAGTTCCTCCGACACTCCCCCCTAAACAGAGCTGGACACGCCCACTTTTCTAACTTTTCCGAAAGTAGAGGTGTGAAAACACCCTGCTGAAACGAGGGGGTTTCATGGCCCTTTAAACAAGTCACGACAGACACACGAGTGCTTGTATTTTAAGTATTGACAGAAAGGACAAGATCTCGGATACAAGTGGCCGAAATGAGTTTCCTTCGCAGGGTGGCAGGGCGCACTCTTATGGATAGGGTGAGGAGCTCTGACACCAGAGAGGAGCTCGGAGTATAGCCACTACTCCACATCTGTTTCGGACGCCTCCGGGATGCCTACCTAGGGAGGTGTTCAAAGCATGTCCCACAGGGAGGAGGCCTCGGGAAAGACCAAGGACACGCTGGAGGGACTATTTGTTCAAATTCAAATTGGGATCATTTGGACACTTACCACTACTTTTTTCAGGTTAGAGCCGGAATTTATGTATATGTTGCGATGTCAGTTCAATGTACAGCGTGCATAGCATTATCAAACTATTCTTATTGACATCTTGAAGTGAAAACAGACTGAACTTGAGGCTGGGTGACCTGGGGCCTCATGTATCAACGCTGCGTACGCACAAAAACATTGCGTACGCAAGGTTTCACACTCAGAATCGCTCACGTTTGGATTTACTAACAATGAACTGAGCGTGGGAATGTGCGCAGGTTCACGGCAGCTTTTTTGCAGGCGTACGCACATTTTTTTGTGCGTGTCTGTTTTATTTCCATTGGCGACTCCTAGAGGCAGTTGTGTTAAATTCCTCTCTACAAAGTGTCTGAGCCATGCAATGGCAGCTGTATGAGACGGGTTCATCTAGTAGGTATGTAAGATTTCCATACCATACATTTGACCAGCTAAACATTAAAGCACAATTTGCAGCAGTCGCCTGTTTTCCCAATGTAATCTGAGCGATCTACTGCACGCACAGTGCTATAAAGACACTATCTGAAGATGAATTTGCATGCGTGAATCAGAAACATTTCCATTCAATAAATGTGCAAATAAAATATGATGCACAAACTTATTAATGATTCCTACTAGTCTTTCTCGTGATAAATAGTGGGCAAGATATGATATGTAGCGGGGGAAAAAAGAAGATAGAGTTCATCAGACGCTGGATTCGAGCCGAGTTTATGCTCGAACGTGTCAAAACAAGATCACATGCGTCTTACGAGGTGCGCCACTGAGACTGTTCAGAGTGCTGCAACAGTTTACAGTTATAAATCACACTATTTCTTTTTTAAATGCACTCAGTGCGATGTTCAGACCCAACTGTGTTAACCGCATCAGCTAAACTCTCCCACTCTATTTTTTTCTTTTGTTGTTAATTCCGAAAAACAAACTTGCAAATAACACCGCTTTTCTCCGATCTACCTCTGAAAGCAGCACCTCCAATTCACATTCTGTTCAAAGTTTCTCTTTTTGCTTGATTTTGCCGTTGCTTTTTCGTTGGGTTTTGCCATTAGCATAGTCATTAGCATATTCATACGGGGGCGGAGGCAGGGAGGGGTTTTGTGCTCGTGCATGTTGCGCTCAGTTTCACGTTCATTCGGATGTACAAAAGAATATGCGTGAGATTCGGCGTACGCAGTGTTTCATACATCTGAATTTTTTTCTGCATACGCACATTTACAGCTTTGTGCGTACGCAATGTTTTAGTAAGATTTCCACGCAAGTCTTCGTACATGAGGCCCCTGGTCCGATAAACTTACTTCTGCACAGACAGCATGACCGTCCTTCTCGGCACCGCAGATGGCGAGCAGGACCACAGTACGTCTTCCTCGACTTTAGCCATCATTCCAACACAGGCGCGCGCCCTAACCGAAAGTGGGAGACGCATCTCTATAACAACCTCTCGCGACACAACCTCTCCAATGCGGCGCCTCGCGATATTTGCAAACAAACCATATGGATCATATTTATTATCATTTGACACTAACGGAGGAACGCCGTGTAGCGAAGAGTACTGATTTCACTCAAAAAGTTTATTTGAGTAAGAGTAAATGTACACATATTTAAATGTACTCAAAAAAAGTACTCGTTACCCAACAATTTTACTCAAGTAAATGTAATGAAGTAAATGTAATACATTACTACCCACCTCTGAAATCAGGTAAGTGACATTCTAAGTCGATCTCTCTCTTTTGGATGTTGTAGTGCTGTTTTTATACTATAGTCATCTGCAAGTGTTACTGAGAGATCTCTGAAGACTGATGGCATTGCATGCTGTTCAGCCTTATAAACTTAAAATGTGAGCAAAATCCAACCCAAGCTCATTCTGGAAACGTAGCCCCGCGGATGTTTCTGGAGACCGCGATTTACGTGGCCGGAGGTACGTAAGGCCGCGTTTAGTTTTTTTCGAGCGAACGCTGCGGGGCTGTGTGGCGCCGCTCCGCCCCTCCTCTTCGCGCTGGCCGGCCGACGGCTCGCCTCCGAGTGGAGGGCTTTCCCGATGCAATCAGTTTGTCCGCTTAGCTCACAGCGTTGCGTCGGCGGAGCGGAGGCCCCGGAGGAGGAGGAGCCGGCCGCGGTGGACGACGACCGGGATCGAGTCCGGGGAACAGCAGGTTCTGGAAATCAGATAAGACGAAAAACGGTATCCGAAAAATAAGGGCGAGAACGCGGCGGGATCCGAAAACGCGGTCGAAATCGAAGACGAGGGCTTTTATTTTTATTTTTTTTTTGGACGGCTTTTGCGAACCGTCGCTCGGGTTTAGGGAAGAAGGAGGAGGAGGAGGAGGAGGAAGAGGAGGGCGGCCGAGTCGGCCGATCCGGCGGCTTTTCGCGCGAGAACGGCGCGGGTGCGAACGGCGCGCGCTCCCGAGAGGCGCCCGAGACGCGAAAAAGCGCGCACAGCGGCCTCTCGTGGAGAAAAACGCTCGAATACGTACCTCCCGGGACGTAAATCGCGGTCCGCAGAAACGTCCGCGGGGCTACGTTTCCACAATGAGCCCGGGTTGGCAAAATCAGCTGTTTTGTCTTCACTTTAGACATTACTCTAGAGAATCATTCAAACACTAGCTCTACAGTGACGTTTGTGAATTAGCAACGGTTTCTGCTGTTCTGACGTCAGCTGCAAAGCTGTGTATGAATGTTGGAAGAGAGTAGTTCCTCATACAAAAGGGTTTTTAGACTCTCCGTGTTTGATTATTAGCCCTACTGTATATTGTTTTATCCCCAATTTATGTTTAATGGAGAAAAGTTTTTTTTCCAGTACATTTCTAATCATAATAGTTTTAATAACTCATCTCTAATAACTGATTTATTTTCTCTTTGCCATGATGACAGTAAATAATATTAGACTAGATATTCTTCAAGACACTTCTATACAGCTTAAGGTGACATTTAAAGGCTTAACTAGGTTATTTAAGTTAACTAGGCAGGTCAGGGCAATTAGGAAAGTTATTGTATAACGATGCCTTTCCAGCTGCAGCCCATCACTGGGAAACACCCACACACTCATGCAACAAGAACATGCAAACTCCACACAGAAATGACAACAGACCCAGCCAGGGCTCGAACCAGCAACTTTCTTGCTGTGAAGCGACATTTTAAATATAATAGTCTAAACAAGCAGCAAAAATAATACTTGTGTGTATCCATGTAACTAATTACACTTATTAGCTATTAATAAGCAGCTATTTAAGAGTGTACTGAGCTAAAAGCCACAGTTAATGGTTTGTTAATAGCGTGAACTACCTTAAAATAAAGTGTGACCAAAATCTCTCGCGAATGATAGAAATGAAACAGAAAGACCGAAGCGAGAGCTGATGCTAAATACAAAACCCGTTAATAGATTTGGCCAGCTCATCCGCAAGCTGTTTCCCCATTGGACACGCAAGCTGTTCCCAGATCAGCCAGACGAGAGAGTCGCCCCAAGGGTTTGTGGCTTGTCAACCTGTTTTCAATACAAGACTAACAAGAGCCAGAACTTACAGGAGCTCAAGGTATACAAATGAAGATGTTTTGGATATTCATCACAATAGTCATCAAACATCGTGACTGTGTCGAGTTCAGTTATTACTACAGTGTGTTTATGTGTGTGTGCTCTTATGGTCATCCTGTCTTCCCACTTCTGAGTCTAAATAATGATGTCAGTTGCAAATCTACCATAGGTTTACATAGCTAATGTGTATTAATATGCATTTCCAGGCATGCCATGTTTTCTGGAGCAGGTGCTCAAGCAGGCTGATGAATAACAAGCTCTTTGCTGGACGCGCTCCAGATTCTCATATAAAGTTGATGATACAGTATATACCGTAAAGCTGTTGTAAATATACTATAGACTTCATTCATTATTTCCTCACAAATGTCATCACTAATTATTTTGTTTTAGTGATTTAAATGGTCTCACTTCAAAACTGCTCCATGTTTTTGGCATATTTAACATTTAGCATTAACATAATTAAACAATGAAAACTACATTTATTACAATATTTATTTACCTGTGTTAACATTAATTAAATACAAAGTCATTGTTATATTCCTTGCTAACTCACTGTTAACATGCACACCTTTGTATTTTAAAAATGCATTAGTAAATGTTAACCTATTATTAATAAATACTGTGCAAGATTGTTCATAGTTTGCATTAGTAAATAGATTAGCCAACATCAACTAATATAGCATTATTTTAGAGTGTTACCATTTAAACAATTCGTCTTGTACAGCTCTGAAAGTAAAAACTGTTTGTTTTTTTACAATTGCTCACACTCTAAAATAAACATTTCCACACGATTTGCAAAATTCTACCCCAAGGAGCAAAACACCGCCACAGATTTGCACAACATCACACACAATGTCTGTGTCACTCTTTTTGCAAAACATGACACACAGTGATTTGTAAAACTCTACACACATTTCGACACCTTAGACACAGATAAGGGTTGTGAGGTTACTTCCTTGTCATTACAAAGCCCCGGATTGCCAATGACCGTGCTAATGAACCAATTGAATAAACACATCCACAAGATGTGGAAGCACACATGTGCTCATTTGAAAACACAGCACTCAGGTGTGCTATAAACGGCAGCAGGTGAGTTCACCTGCATTCATCAGAAATGGAAGGAGCTAGAAGAAGAGTGAGAATGAGAGGGGGAGTTCAAAATATAAAAATATATAATAAAACATAAAATAAATAAATATATTAAAAATAAATAAACATATATATATATATATATATATATATATATATATATATATATATATATATATATATATATATATATATATATAATTTATCTGTTTATTTGTTTATTTATTTAATTATGACAGAGATGCTAATACTAAAATACTTATATATATATATATATATATATATATATATATATATATATATATATATATATATATATATATATAATATATATAAATTATATATATATATATAATAAAAATATAAATATATAATAAAATATAAATATATATAATAAAACATAAAATAAATAAATATATTAAAAATAAATAAACATATGCATATATATATATATATATATATATATATATATATATATATATATATATATATATATATATATATATAAATTATATATATAATAAAAATATAAATATATAATAAAATATAAATATATATAATAAAACATAAAATAAATAAATATATTAAAAATAAATAAACATATGTATATATATATATATATATATATATATATATATATATATATATATATATATATATATATATATATATATATAATTTATCTGTTTATTTGTTTATTTATTTGATTATGACAGAGATGCTAATACTAATATATATATATATATATATATATATATATATATATATATATATATATATATATATATATATATATATATATATATATATAAATTATATATATATAATAAAAATATAAATATATAATAAAATATAAATATATATAATAAAACATTAATAAATAAATATATTAATAAATAAACATATGTATGTATATATATATATATATATATATATATATATATATATATATATATATATATATATATATATGCCACTTAATACTTTTGTTTATTTTTTCATGATTTTTGATAAATATAAAGTTCAAAACAACAACATTTAAATTAAGAAAATCTTTTATAACCTTTAAAAATATACAGTATATTTGTATCATTTTGTATCACTTGCTAACGTGCCCTTGCCAAATAAAAGAATTAAACACACACGCACACAGGAAGAGAGAGAGATAAAGAGAGGGATATACTCAATCATTCATTTTCTTTTCAGATTAGTCCCTTTATTAGTCCTAAACCTAACACATTCATTCACACACACTAATGACAATTCAGCTTACCCAATTCCCCTGTAGCGCATGTGTTTGGACTGTGTGGGAAACCGGAGCACCCGCAGGAAACCCATGCCAACACGGGGAGAACATGCAAACTCCACACAGAAATGCCAACTGACCCAGCCAGGACTCGAACCAGCAACCTTCTTGCTGTGAGGCAATTGTGTTACTACCCACTGCGGCATATATAAAAATAATAATGATAATTATAAATGCCTCTTGATCATGTTACACAGATATCTGATCACAGAAATGATTTAGAAAAATTCAGTATTAAATCACAAGAATTCATTTGATTTTACAATATGTTCACATAGTAAACAGTTATTTTCAATTGTAATAATATGTCACTTTATTTACTGTGTTCAAATCCATCCCTGGTGAGCATACGAGATTATTTCAGAAGTATTAAAGTCTGTAATGATTCCAATCTTTTGATAAGTGCCATAATGCACACAAGACAACTCATAATAAAGCGAATGTTTGTGTTTTCTCTATTGTGTTCCTGAAAGCGCTCTCCTCTTGAAGTTCGCTGATAATTAGCAGCAGCTTTACATGAACTCACTGTAGGCATGGAGAGACTGGCGTTGAATGGTAATGGCTGGCACACTGTGACTCTGCTTGGCACGGCCGTAGATCTGGCTTCAGATGTCGAGGTTGGCGTTCTGTCAGATGGCAAAGTTTGGCAGGGGCACAGCAGAGGCTGGCATCTATAAACAAGGTTTGGCATGGCGTGTGCCTGCGCTCTGTGCCACCCGAGCCATAAAGAAGTTTAATTAGAGGACTAATGCCCACTTCTGGAGGTGGCACAGTGGGCAGCTTGCACAGACTGGCAAAAGCACACTGGGGAGCAGACCTGGACATGGCTAAGAGGAAAACACACACACACACAAACACACACACACACAAGCGAGTGAACCAACAAATCAAGCTTTAAAATCCTGAAAGCAGACTTCACATTCACATTTTGCATTTGCTTTTCTTTCCCAGTGTATTTGTTTTGTCCTGAATAAATAACAAACTATTCATTTTCTGCAATATTTATCTAAAAAATTAACACATTTATTGACTTTTTAAAGTTTATTTTGATTTGGTCATGTTGTAAATTCCCCAAAACATCAGATAAAATATAGTATTGAAGCCATTTCTATGCATTTCAAACCATTTCTAATAAATATTTTTGCTTTAACATTTAAACTTTTGATTAAAACATCAAAAACTTTAATTTTAGTACCTATTTTGGTGCATGACCCTTAGTAAATTTATATATTTTGGCCCTCAATGGTGTTAGATTGAAGATATAGATATACACTCTCCGGCCACTTTATTAGGCACACCTTATAGTACAGAGGTGGATCCCCTTTTGCCTTCAGAACAGTCTTAATCCTTTGTGGCATAGATTCAGCAAGGTACTGGAAATGTTCCTCAGAGATTTTGCTCCATATTGACATGATAGCATCACACAGTTGCTGCAGATTTGATTTGGAAATGTGAATCTCTCATTTCACCAAATCCCAAAGCTGCTCTATTGGATTGAGCTCTGGTGACTGTGGAGGCCATTTGAGTACTCATCGTCATGTTCAAGAAACCAGTCTGAGATGATTGAGCTTTATGACATGGTGCGTTATCCTGCTGGAAGTAGCCATCAGAAGATGGAGACACTGTGCTCACAAAGGGATGGACATGGTCAGCAGCAATACTCAGGTAGGCTGTGGCGTTGACACCATGCTCAATTGGTACTAGTTGGCACCCGGTGTGGTCTTCTATGGCACCATATTGTCTTAAATCATAAAAATATTTTTGTTAGTATGAATTACTGCATTTTAGTTAATTTGACTGGGAAAAAAAAAAAGATTTTTTTTTTTTGTGAAAAACCTTAATCAATAGATGTTTGGCTCTTAATAGTGGCACTGTGGTACTGTTACCTTTAAGAAATACACATATATATTTTACCTTAAATGATAAAAATATATATTTTTGGTTGGGGGGGCGGGTATCACGGTATCACAGTCGCTGGTTCGAGTCCCGGATGGGCCAGTTGGCGTTTCTGTGTGGAGTTTGCATGTTCTCCCTGTGTTGGTGTGGGTTTCTTTCGGGTGCTCCGGTTTCCCCCACAAGTCCAAAGACATGTCCTATTGGGGAATTGATGAACTAAGTTGTCTGTAGTGTATGTGCGTTAATGCAAGAGTGTATGGGTGCTTCCAAGTATTGGGTTGCAGCTGGAAGGGCATCCGCTGCGAAAAACACATGCTGGATAAGTTGGCGGTTCATTCCCCTGTGGCAACCCCTGATTAATAAACGGACTAAGCTGAAAAAAAAATGAATGAATGAGCTTTTGGTTGGTGTGAATTGATGCATTTAGGCTGATTTGACTGCACAAAGAGTATATTAATCCAAAACTGTAGATTTAGTCGATTTTTTTTTTTGGTGCATAAGCCTTGATCAATTAATAGCAATGTGCTAATGCTGAATAAAATAAAAATGAATATATTTTATTGGTAGGAATGGGTGCATTTAGGTTGATTTGACCACATAGCGCCTGCTATGCAGAGCTAGTGTTTCTTCCCATACTGATAATCTTCTGGGGAACAGTAATGTGACTTTTTTCCATTTTATACGGTTCCTTTTACAGCATTGATGTTGTAATGTAATTAAAACATAATCAGTTAAACAGACTTTGGCATTCATTTTGTTGCTCAAGCTTGAAATGAGACAAAAAGTCGTTTACTCGCACTCGCCCATGAGGATCGGCAGGCTAGCGCAGAAGCTCCATTAAACATACTGGGGTAAAATAAATGTGCATATTATAAAAACATGGCAGGGAAAATGTTATTTAATGCAGTGCTTCTTGTACAATCTGAGACCCACTTTATATCAGATATCACTCAGGCAGTGAAGATCGCTGATTTTTAAAGAAAACAGCCCTTAAATGCACTGATTTTGTAATGCATACAGTTCACCAGAAGTGCTAAACCAAGATTACTGACAAATTAAAAGTCCTTTTGCATACTTCTGCATATACCCTATTCTCTCATTTTAGTGCAGGACCCTAAATTTTCTGCTCCCAGTAGTAAATATGTAGACATGTCTGTCTTAATAGTTAAAAAAATACTAACAAAATAACTATGCACCTTATTAAAGTGATCTGTAGTAGAGGAGGTAAAGTGTGTATATCGTGCTCAGCAAGCACAAATGTCAAAATTGATGGAAAACTGAAGATATACTCAAAATCTCAGAGCCGCAGAGTTTTATATTATCACATGTAGAAAAACCTGCATTGAGGATCAGGCTGAAATCATGAGTATCACTGAACGGCTGAGGCTTTGCGAAGGGCGGGACTGTGTTATCTGAGAAGCGCAGACCTGAGCTCTCCTCACCGATACGCTTCAATATGCATTCAAAAGCTTTCCATCTGCACAGAGATGAAGAAATGCAGATGTTAGAAGATTAACACATGTGAACAGCACTGTGATTATTGAAGAGATAACAGGCAAAAGCGGGGTAGAAATACGCATGAGTAGAATAAAAGATATAGTGGAAATGGATAGTTCGCTATAGTAATACAGTAGTTAAGCAACAATTGATGAAAGGAAAAAGCTATGAGCACTTCAAATTATAAATATACATGAAGCTAAGGGCATTGATGCATTGATGCTGCAATGATCAGATTATTATCCTCTAGTGCAGTGGTTCCCAAACCTTTTTCACCAAGTACCATCTCAAAAAAATGTGTCTCTCCAAGTACCACCAAAATGACCAGTATTGAAATAAAGTAGCGTAGTTGGCCAAATTAAGCAACTACAGCACTGCACAGTTCAAGGCAGAGTCATATTTATATTTATCCGATTTTTGATTAATTTTGAATGTATATTGCATGTACATATGACGTATTTGTAAAACTTTTTGAAATCTAAACTTTAACTTGTATGTAGATTGGTAGGGAACTCGTTTTACTCAGAGGATGTCAAACCGACAAACCGTTGCTGCAGCTCTGATACAAGTTTTAATTATGGAAAAAATTGGAAGCATTGCAGTGTTTGTGTGTTCTGTGTTTGTCTGAGATAATTAGTCTACTGAAAATATATTCTATACAAAATATGAAGCTGATCAGTCGGTTCTTGTCACCTGACTTATAGGGCCTTATCATACACCCGGCGCAATGTGGCGCAAGGCGCGGCGCAATACTCCTTTGCTACTTTTAGCTCGGCGCAAGGGTCATTTTGAGGTGTTGCGCCACGCTGTTTAAATAGCAAATGCATGTGTGCTCAAATGTGTGCCCATAGGCGTTCTGGTCTAAAAAAACAGGCGTGTTTTGGCGCGTTGGTATTTTGAGAAACTGTAAATAGTCTGATCTTTAGACCAGAACAAAGTCGGTCTATTGTCTGGCGCAAAGTACGCCGGGCTTACACACTACACACAAGATGCAGAGCAATACGCAAATATCTTTACATATGAAAAATATATAATATCTTAAGGATATATATATATATATATATATATATATATATATATATATATATATATATATATATATATAATAAGGATATATATACAGGATATAAATATAAATTATTAAAATATTACAAAACATATTAATTTACCTACATGAAGATTTTAAAACCCCTACCGTCATACTTTCTTCATCTCGGGAGGCTTTTTCAGTTCATTCAACTTGCTTTTGTATAATGTTATTATTATTAGCAGTATTACTTATTATATCCATATTTATATTTGTTTTATTAAAAACAAGCTTAGATTTGTCCACCTGTCAAATTTTAGACCATATGGGGCACTGCAGGCGTATTTGGAAATAACACAGTATTTTGAGCACACTTGAAATTAGAACTGAATTTAGAAATAGTTTTGTAACAAATCTTTGCGCTTAACAAACAAAAATAATTATTTATAGGCTAATTGATGTCTGTGCGGGAAGGTTTCCCTATCCACGAGAGCAAAAGCGAAAGTGAACTTACTTTACATCAAAATGCGCTTATGGCGTGACGCAGCTGGCTCTTAAAGGGAATGGGAGATGAGGCTCTAATTGGTTTATTCTCAAAACACACCTATAACTCATTACGAAAATAAACTCAACCCTTTTAGACCATGCGCCATGACGCAAAGCAGATTTTCCCGTCCTTATGTTAGCAAAAATGTGCTCTGACACGCCCTGAAAGCGGTTGCGCCCTGCGTTTTGCACTCTGCACATGGACCATCAAAATAGAGCCTATAGTGTGGCATTCTGAAAAGTTGAGATGTTTTCAACTGAATACGCCTGGAATACGCGAGCGCGTCATTGTGCAGTTCCTAGTCATTTTACTAGCCTGTGGGTTAAATTTTGATTTCTCAGGTGACCGTCATGTAACAAGAGAATACGTTTATTTTTCAAAGTGAAAGATTTTTCAAAATAAATGATCATTCAGACTCAGATAAGAAATAAAATGGTAATAAGTAATGATTCTTTGTGCGGCCCAGTACCAATTAATTTATAGCCCGGAGCCGGTCTGTGGCCCGTGGGTTGGGGACCACTGCTCTAGCACGTTTCTGCTCTGCTAGCACCACGCACCTCTTTCTCTAGTTCTGCATCATTTGGATTGATTTATAGCAGCTGATGAAGTGATGCACTAAAGTAAACATTCTAAGCACAGCGCTTTGATCATAGGCTTTAGAGAACAGCCAATGCTGATCACATTAGTGGTATTGTACACATCAATTGTATTAAAGTTTTCTTTCATTACTAGTGAGCACCACTAAAAGTAAGCCCACGTACCACAGTTTGAGAACCACTGCTCTAGTGGATTTGTCATCCGAAACGTGCAATGAAACACACCTGGAGGAATGTATTTTACATCTAACAAAACTTTAGTATGTAGAAACATGTATTTCCAATAAGTCTGGGTTGTCCTTTTCTGGAGTCTCAGCAGCAGATGTCCGTGATGTGTTGGTGTCCAGCAGTCCACACTGCATTATTAAATCTCATGTTCTCACAGCCTCTGTTTGTGAACAGACTTCTGGCCAATAAAGCATCACAATTCATGAAATTTCTGCCTGCTTTTCCTCTGACTCTTCCACACTGTACCTGTCTAAATATCAGCAATATGCCTGCCTTTCCCCCTGTTTATGTCTCAGGTGCGCCTCCTGCGCTTCTCTTCACTGTAGTAGATGTCACCTAGATATCGTTGCTCTTTTAGTAACACTAAGATTGAAGTCGGATGCTGAATTTATGTCTGTACATGTAATATATATATTACATTTTACTGTAACTTTCATTGTAACCTCAGTGAGCACCCATATAGACTTTCTTAATAAAAAATACAAATAAATTGTCATAATTTTTTACTAAATAAAAATAACCGGTAGAACCAACTGGGTAAGTGACACACATTTCCACAACACATGCTTATGTTGCATTTCACATGTCCTGGAATTCATATCAAAAGTGCTTTCTCTCTCTCTCACACACACACACACTCACACAGACACACACACACTGCTGACTCTGAACATTCTTTGCCTTGTGCTGTGATCAAAGGCGTCTCATCTTCAGATGTGCT
>NC_133181.1:1977500-2017500 GCF_049306965.1 Danio rerio
AAATTGGTGAGTATTGACACCCTGTCAGGCAGGAGCAGTCGATGTTAACCGAAGGAGTAAAGCAGCCGTCTGGAGCCCAAAACCCTCAGCAGATCGAATGTGACAGAAACAGGGAAAGAGAGAGAGACAGATGTAGGAAAAACGGAGACGGTAAAAAGTAGAAAATGAAACAAACAGTGCCTGCTGTGTCTGAAACTCACAGAAATTATGTCTTAAAGACAGAGCTATTGAGGAAAGTCAGTAAATTCAAAACTATCAGTCTAGTACACTCACCGGCCACTTTATTAGGTATACCATACTAGTACCAGGCTGGAACCACGTTTGCTTTCAGAACTGCCTTAATCCTTTGTGGCAGAGATTCAACAAGGCTTAGTCCATTATTTATCAGGGGTCACCACAGTGGCATGAACTGCCAACTACTCCAGCATATGTTTTTTCGTAGAGGATGCCCTTCCAGCCGCAACCTAGTACTGGGAAACAGCCATACACTCTCATTCACATACATCCACCCTCATACACTATTCCCCTAAAGCGCATGTGTTTAGATTGTGGGGGAAACCGGAGCACCCAGAGAAAACCCACACCAACACGGGGAGAACATGCAAACTCCACACAGAAATGCCAACTGAACTGTTCTGCCTTGATTAATCTTAAAATATCTTTATAATTAGCTATAATTTGAGGGAAATTTCTAAATCTAACTGTAACAAATGATAGTTTTTTTTTTATGTTGGTCCAAAGCAAGATTCTACTTTGATCTAGGATTAAAAAAAGATTGTACTCAAAGTCAAAGTCAAAGTCAGCTTTATTGCCAATTCAGCCACATGTACAAGAAATACAGAGAATCGAAATTGCGTTACTCTCAGACCCAAGGTGCTTAACATTAATATAAAATATACATATAAAAAATAGTAGAGTTTAAGAAAAAAAAAGAAAATTTACAGTATATACATTGCACATAAATGTGGTCTAAAAATATACATATGTAATAAAAATTGTAAACAATACTAAAGTAAAACACATATTTAGTGTCTTTACAGTAAACAATATTTTTAATTTGCATGAATGTATTTCTTAACTGCAATAAATACTTTAGATTTAAGTTAAATTAAATGACACTGTAAGAAAAACAAACAAAAAAATAGCTGTAACAAATTATTGTGTTCCTTTTAAAAGTTGGTATTTTTTAGCGTGTAAAACAATATATATTTTTCTAAGTAGTAAATAAAACAGATTTTTTGGAATGTGTTTTACAATAAAATGGTCCCACTTTATTTTAATGTACAATGCATGCTATTAACAAAGCATTAAATGGGAGTTTAAACTACTCTCGTAGACTATAAACTACTAATTCGCCGCTTATTAACAGTTAGTAAGGTAGTTGGGTTTAGGTATTAAAGACATTAAATAAGATCATACTTTATAAGTACTAATAAACAGTTCATATCTTAATAATAGATATGTAATAAACCAGTAATAAATGATATGAATTATTACCTAAACCAGGGGTCTCAAACTCGCGGCCAGCGGGCCATTTGCGGCCCTCAGTGCAATATTTTGTGGCCCGCGCCGACCGCTGTACTCTGACAGAATCAACGGGGCGGGGAGAGAGAGCGCTCCCCGCTCCGCTGATTCTATCCGTACACAGCGCGCTTGTCACTCAATGCGCGTTGTCGCGCACATTCTGATCAGCTGTGTTGTTGCGCGCGTACTCAAGAGCGGTGTTATTGCGCGCCTACTGAAGGGCGGGACCGAGGGTGTGTCGCGTCGCGGGGGCACTTTTGATCATTTTGGAAGGGCACTTTCTATGCAAGACTAAAAAGGGCATGTGCACTGCACAGGTTGAGCCCTATGTGTGCACGTGCCTGCCCCCAACCGTCATTGAGGGATAAGCAAATCGTACTAAATTGTACGAATTAGATCGTACGAATTCATACGAATTAACCACTAAATGAAAAAGTTACGAATTGCCGTGAGATTGTGTTGATATTATAGGTAGATACAGACTGGTACAGACTGATGTGACTGGAGTGGGGTGGGGGTGTTTTATTTATACATATATACGCCTTTTTTTAGGTGAGGGAATGGAAGTTTTGAGCGAGTTCCCCCACTTTTTTCCCTAGGACTTCAATAAGTCAAAGTACAGGTCTAGACTTAATGATGATCATCTTCAAGCCATACTGAGGGTCTCAACTGCTTCCGCTCTAAAGCCAAATGTGGTTCAGATTTGTGAGAAGAAGCGCTGTCAAGTCTCTGGCAGCAAGAAGTAGGCAAAAGATGCCATGTTCAGAAGAACTGTTCATAATCTTCACTCAATGTTCTATTAATGTTCAGGACACTTCATGTTCAGAAGAAATAATTAAAACTGTTAATAATGACATTTGAGGACTTTTATTTGTGAAATCCCTTATGCGGCCCAGCCTCACCCAGACTTTGCCTCCTGCGGCCCCCAGGTAAATTGAGTTTGAGACCCCTGACCTAAACTAAAGTGTAACTAAATGAATGAATTATGTATGTAGCTTTGTGACTTTTGTAGTATAATTTTTTAGGAAAATTAATCATTCATTGTTTTTAGGTCAAAGTACATTCAATTAGTATTAAATTGCAGATTATTGAATCTTGTACTGTTCTTTGTCAATGTTAAGTAATGCTGAACAAATTAAATCCTGCAAAATGTAAATCGCACAACATGAACAACATGATTTTTCCTACAGTGCAGGGTTCATATTAGAGGGAAAAACTCTGGATATTGCGAAGAAAATAAAATGTGTGGACATTTTTCCACAACGTGTGAGAGAAAGTGTTATGCTTGATTTTTCTCAGATTCTGTTGGCAAGAGGAGGAAAAAGATGAATAATAACATGAACTGGAGGATAAGCAGAATAATCCACTTGACTTATTATGAAATAACACACACCTAAATGATTCCTACTTAATGTTACAGCATTCTTTTAAATGAACATTTAATTATTCACAATTTGTTCTTTTTAGGGTGGCACGGTGGCTCAGTGGTTAGCACTGTCACCTTACAGCAGGAAGATCGCTGGTTCGAGTCCAACCGGGTCAGTTGGCATTTCTGTGTGGAGTTTGCATGTTCTCCCCGTGTTGGCGTGAGTTTCTCTCAGGTGCTCTGGTTTCCCTCAGTCCAAACACATAATGGAATTGCAAATCTTCTGCATAAAACACATGCTGTAATAGTTGGCGATTCATTCCACTGTTGCGACCCCTGTTAAATATGAGATTAAGCCAAAGGAAATAACTAATGTTGAATGTTCTTTTTAGTTGTGAATGCATCACGTAATATTAAAATGCATGATTATTAAATCCATAGACGCTAGTATTTTACGTTTTGTCAGTTTAGTGGCTAAAGACGCCTTTCCACTGCACACGACATTTGGACATGACTGTCGGAGTACGCCCCCCTTTGTGGCAGTCGCACAGAATTTTCAGTGTTGTCGTGCACCATGGGAGAGCTGATTCTCGTAATGTTCGAAATAAAGTGCAAAATGAGCCTTTATTCTTCGTGTGTTCACCATGATTGAATGGATGAATGAATACTAGAAAGTCATAAAGAAACTCATAGACCGCTAAACATTTTGGAGGGAATGTGGAGACAACATAATAAAATCAGATTTTTATTTCTTAGTTATGAAAATAATTTTTTTTTTATATGGACATTTTTGTTATTAAAAAAAATAACGAAAAAAAATGTATTTCTCATCTCGCGCGCACAGACCTGCTTGGGCAACACTGAAATACATCACATGCGGTCGGCCGATCGCATACGGTCAAGTCGCTGGAGTTCAAATATTTCAACATATGCACGAGTTCAAATATTTAACATACTGACGAGTTCAGTCGTACAAAAATGTAAGATTTTAAAAAGGAGGCGTGGCACCCCTACCCCTAACCCTCATTGGGTGATGAGTAAATCGTACTAAATTGTACGAATTACATCGTACGAATTCATGCAAATTAGGCACCAAATCAAAAAGTTACGAATTGCCTTTATTCTTAGTGAGTTCAATATGATTGAATGGATGAATGAATGTAAACTAGAAAGTCATAAAGAAACTCATGTACTGCAAAACATTTTAGAGGAAATGTGGAGACAACATAATAAAATCGTATTTTTATTTATCAGTTATGAAAATAAATATTTTTTAAATAGGACATTTTTCAAAAAATAACAAAAAAAACTCATATTTCTCATCTCGCACACACAGACCTGCTTGGGCAACACTGAAATACATTACATCCGGTCAGCCGATCACATACGGTCTAGTCGTATCCCGGAGTAGTTTAGTTCCCTGACTACTCTCCATAGGAAATGAATGACTTCCGATCTGTCGCTTGTCGTTTGTCATGTGCAGTGGAAAGGGGGCTTAATTCATACGAATTCGTACAGGTTCAGTTGTACGATAATGTACGATTTTAAAAAGGAGGCGTGGCACCTAACCCCACCCCTAACCCCAACCATCATTGGGTGATGAGTAAATCGTACTAAATTGTACAAATTAAATCGTACGAATTCATGCGAATTAACCACTAAATCAAAAAGTTACGAATTGCCTTTATTCTCAGTGCGTTCTGCATAATTGAATAAATGAACGAATGAATACAAGAAAGCCATAAAGAAACTCATGGACCGCTAAACATTTTAGAGGGAATGTGGAGACAACATAATAAAATCAGATTTTTACTACTCAGTTATGAAAATAAATATTTTTTTTAATATGGAAATTTTTCTTATTTAAAGAAATAACGGAAAAAACTCATATTTCTCATCTCGCACGCACGGACCTGCTCGGGCAACACTGAAATACATTACATCTGGTCGGCCGGTCGCATACGGTCTAGTCGAAGGAGTTCAAACATTTCACCGTATCCGCAGCTCAAATCAGATTCGAATTTTTCGCATACGGAGATGATCGGTACTCCACACAGCTCCTGGACTACTCTCCATAGGAAATAAATGACTTCCGGTCTGTCACTTGTCGTTTGTCATGTGCAGTGGAAAGGGGGCTTAATTCATACGAATTCGTACAAGTACAGTCGTACGGAAATGTACGATTTTAAAAAGGAGGCGTGGCACCCAACCCCACCCCTAACCCCAACCATCATTGGGTGATGAGCAAATTGTACTTAATTGTACGAATTAGATTGTACGAATTCATGCGAATTAGCCACTAAATCAAAAAGTTACGAATTGCGATTGCGTTGAGATTGCGTTGGTTCGTTGTTAATATTAACTGACGTCAATGATTTGTTTAAGGATTTTAATGTAACACAATACAAACACAGCAAAACAAGATTTTTTTTCTCCACTGCAGTTTTCACATTAGAGAAAATCTCGGCATAAATTGCGAGCAAAATAAAATATGTGGACAGTTTTCCAAAACGTGTGACAGAACAGAAAAGTGTTATGCTTGATTTTTCTCAGATTCTGTTGGCAAGAGGAGGAAAAAGATGAATAATGACATAAAAAATAAGTGTTATAACAGATCTAAGAGTGTTTGCATGTTCTCCCCAGTGAACACAGGAACATTCACTGCCAAGACGCGCGCGCACACACATATATCCAGGTCCTTCACACAATCTCAAGCACACACACAAATCCTGTCAGTCTCTCTCTGTTAGTCATACTGATTTATCATGCTTCAGTGTGTCTATTTCTTCCCTCGAACCCTTTAAAACAAAAAGAGACTCAAAATGACCTCAATCTGTCTCCTTTCATTATGCGTTTTGACATGTTCCCTGCGAAACACCTTGAGAACTTTAAACCGCTGCTCGACAGCACGTCTGTATACGCGACTACATGAAAGTCCTGTTTGTATTTATGTGCACAAATTGCATTTGTATTATTTATATGCACACCAACAGGAACACATTTACACATGCTTGTTTTAAATATAACCCACTCCCTCTGTTATAACCTCTGCCTTTTCTTTTTATTTAGCAATTTTCTGATGTTTTAATGGATCGTTTTTTTTAGAGGACTCAGATAAATGTGTGACAAGTTCTGACAGAAAACAAGAGCTGCTGCCAAATTAGGAAATGGGAGACATAACATGATAACAAGAGATAGTTTTAGAGTTCATGATTTTTCACACAAAGTAGAAATGATAAGCACCAAAACAAAGCATTCGCCAATTTAACGCAGCTATTTGTTAGATTCAGAAACCTTTGTAGTTATGCAATAACAAAATAAAGAAAGGACGGTGAGGAGAAGCAGCAGATCATAAAGCAAAACAAAAAGAAATAGTTTTAGAGTTCATGATTTTTATGACAGTTCAGGCTGGATAGAACTTTTAAGAACTAAAACAAAGCATTTGTCAATTTAAATGTGCTATTTGTCAAATTCGGAAACCTTTTTTCTTATGCAATTACAAAATAAACACGCAAAAATGACACCGATAGGAAATCAGCAGTTCAGAAAGCAAGATTAAACAGAAGTAGTTTTAGAGTTTGTGATCTGCATGACTGTTCTGAGTAGAAATTGTAAGCTCTGGAACAAAGCAATTGTCACTTAAAGGCACAATATAAGCAACCCAAGCTGATTCTGAAAACGTAGTCCCGCGGACATTTCTGGAGACAGCGGAATATGTCCTGGGGGGTACGTACGGCCGCGTTAATTTTTTTCAAGCGAACACTGCTGGGGCGGTGTGACGCTGTTCCCTTTCGCGCTTGCTGCGGTGAAATCCGAAAACGCGGTACAAAGAAAAATAAAAAATCGGGGCTTTTATTTTTTTGGACGGCTTTTTGTAAACTGTCGCTCGGGTTTAGGGAAGCGAGCGGGCGGGCGGGTCGATCTGTTAAATTGGTTGGGTTCATAACAGTGCTTATGCGAGGTGTTTGTAATGCAGAGTGTGAGGAGGAAGGACAGTAAATTTAAGTTTTAAAGTTTGTGATTTGCATGACGTAGAAATTCAGAGTAGAAATCGTCAGCCCTAAAACAAAGCATTGATCAGCTTAAAGGCACAATATGTAAGAATTCTGTGTAAAAATATCCAAAATCCTCAGTAACAGTGCTACACATTGGCTTTTTATAAATTTTTTAATCCTATTTCTTTCAAATATTGTGCACACATTTGTCTTAATCTGTATTAGGCCAAGTCCACACGTACACAGGTACTTTTTTTACCCGGATTGGTTAATCGGGAGGACCGGGAGAATTCCCGGTGGGTCGGTCCGTTTTTTTGCCGCGAGGGCTGGTGTCCCTAGTTCCAGAATCTGTTGCTCTCAGCAGTCACACTTTTTAAAAATAATTTATTTATTTACTTGACCACAGCCTTCTTATTCATTATTTTACCGCAGCTCTACTCTTTTTATCTATTTTCTCGTAGCCTCGTGAGCAGGATGCAGCCTGCAGGTTAATGATGATATAACTAGATAAGTCACCATTCACCATACAGTTGTTGTGGTACAGTGGTTAGTACGATTAGATAATGACGCGGCTAACCTGGGTTCGGTCCTTGTCTGAGTAACATTTTTTTTTTTCATTTTTATTGTTAAGACATAATACTGTAAGGGTTGTTGAACATTTAAAGTTCTAAAAGAGCTGTTTTCTCAAACAAAAAAAGACGTGATAGTGTAATTAGAAACTGAATTGGAAGTAACCTTATTTTAATATAGTCAGTGGTGAACTGAGGTGGGCCGGTCTGAGGCTTGAAACTCCAGGGCTGAAAAAGAGTCCCACTCCGGCCCTGCCTGCCTTGGATTTTTTTAAAAACTCCGTCCATATGAGATAGAAAAAAATGCAGTCAAGAGGACACCCGGTGACCCAACAGGTGGCCTATTTGTGTCTTCTGCATCTAGTCTGAACACAGCCATGCTGGCCATGCAGAGAGAGGAAAACAGCAAACATGCTGACATCATGAGATAAAAACATGGCCACATGACCACTCTGTAACCAGCGCTTTGGAAAATCTTCTCCCTGGCTGGAGTTTTCAGAAAGCTTCAGTTTATATTGTTTATGTGTGGATGATCATCCAAACCACATAGAAAACACTGCAGCTTTCACAATACTATACTCAAGGGCCTTAGTGAGCACTTCTCCTTTACTGAGTAATCCAATATATCAATATGCTGATTAGATGATTATTGCACACATATGCCTTAGGCTGGCCTCTCTAAAATGTGCAAACTGTTTAAAATGATCACAGTTATCCAATGGACCCTTTTTTTTGTTACAAGATTCACATCTTTAAAGCATGGTGAGGCAGTGGCGCAGTAGGTAGTGCTGTCGCCTCACAGCAAGAAGGTCGCTGGGTTGCTGGTTCGAGCCTCGGCTCAGTTGACATTTCTGTGAGGAGTTTGCATGTTCTCCCTGCCTTCGTGTGGGTTTACTCCAGGTGCTCTGGTTTCCCCCACAGTCCAAAGACATGCGGTACAGGTGAGTTGGGTAGGCTAAATTGTCTTTAGTGTATGAATGTGTGTGTGGATGTTTCTCTGAGATGGGTTGCGGCTGGTAGTGCATCCGCTGTGTAAAAACTTGCCGGATAAGTTGGTGGTTCATTCCGCTGTGGCGACCCTGGATTAATAAAGAGACTAAGCCGACAAGAAAATGAATGAACATCTTTAAAGCTTTGAATAATTTAATTTAAAAAACATTTATATTTGTTTATGTATGTATTATATCAACTTTAAATCGAAATTACAAAAACAAAGAGTTACAAGCCCCTTTCACACAGTGATACCAGTAAATATCTGGAAAATTTCCGGAACGACTTTACCGGTATATTGAAAAAAGAGCTGTTCACACAGGCGAGGACGTTACGGAAATTTTCCGGAAAAGAGCATTCACACATCCATTCCAAAATACCGATAAATTCTGACATCATTCACCACAAATGAGCTTTAAACGGCTGCGCTTGTATTTGTAAACATTTGACTACATCACAAACTCTGTGGATGATCAATATTGTGAACAACTTTCGCAGGATCACTTTCGCATGTCGAGATGTTCATGATATGTGCGTGTGCTGGCGCTCACAGGCTGTTTCACAGGCACACGCAAAGCTTGAAGGTAAACAAACAACGGCTTATCATAAGCATCTCATCGATGATTATTTACTCAGTTGGCATTAAGAAGGAACATATAAACGTGTTCTGACTAACATCTAGCAGCTGAATGTGTCTGGAAAAATATGCAAAGGCTTTTATTCTCACAAACCGTGCGGACGTGAATGCGTCTGACTGTTGTGATTGGCTAAAGCAGACGTCTCACGTCAGCACGTTCTAGACGTGCACGCCCTTATTACGGCAATCTTCCTTCTGCATTCACACAGCGCAGCATTCCGGCAAATTACCGGTAATGTTACAACTTCTCCTTCCGGAAAATAGCCAGAACGAATTTACCGGTATTTTCAAAAAGGACCTGTTCACACATACAAGCTTTCCGGAAAATTGCCGGTAATTTTCCGGAAAGGTCTGTATGTGTGAAAGGGGCTACTGCTTATGTGTTTCTAATGCAGGACAGTACATTTGACATTATTCTCTCTTCTGGCTGCCAGTCTCACACTGTTTTCCCTTTTCTGAAAGTTAACACCATTGTGGAGTTCCTCTTTAATCATGTCAGCAAGTAGGATTGCAGAAAATGATTTGTTGTGCTCTCCCATTCTCCCAGAAAGCGTTAGCTCTTGCCTTCAGACTCAAACTTTTATTTAATTTGACTCCCATGATTGTGTGTATATCTTCCTGGGTGTCATTTATTTGTGGATTTGGCATTATAGCTTATTTCTAGATGATCATTTCTGCATACCGAAAACCCAGAAACAGTCACACACTTTTGAAAGTGTCCCAAATCAGATGGAAAGGGTCCAAATCCTCAATGTGTTTTTGCTTTAAATGATCCAATCGGCCTGATGCCTGTGAGCAGAATCTTTAATTAGCCTGACACTGCAAATGCAATCTAGGATTCAAGCGCAACCTCAGAGCAATAACGTTCCCCTCTAGGGATTCACACATTCACAAGTCAGCCATTACGGCTCAACGCTCTTTGACTTTTGTGCTGTTCTCAGTCTGATGCTGCAGACGCTTGATGTGTGTGTGTGTGTGTGTGTAACAGCAGATGGGGGACAGCATCAGAAGTGCACTGCTGTCATCAGAGATCAGAGGCCACGACACTGAACAAACACCATAAGTGAAGAGTACAAAGAGTCAAAAAGAGCTCGTTTTCGGAGCCGTGCAGATGGAAGGGTCAGAATCTGGGACGGATGGCATGAAAATATGGACACGGCAGTCAAATACAGCCTTCACACCGGAAACTGTGCCATGACACTAAAGCTAGCCGTCAGCCGGGTGTGTGAACACATCAGTGGTGAAATACTGTAGAAGTGAGGAGTGCTTCTTGAAGACAGAACCATCAGAAACATCTCTGAAACTATTCTGACACTGCCTGCTTTCAGATAGATGGGTAAAGGGTTTTAATTAATGTAATCAGATGTTTGACTTATATGTCTCCTGTGTTTGTCATGAAATTTCTCAGAGGAAATACACTCGATTTTTGTATGAGAAATATAAATGCATGCATTATAAATAGTTTTTACTTGAGGTAAATATAGCTCATTTAATTATCATCCAAGAGTCTGTGTCTTACCAAACTTCATGACAAACTGCCTCATAGAGCTCAGTCATTAGCGCTCATCATACATTATATATATTTGGCTCCGATCTATTATTTAAGCTCTATTATCGTCTGTGGCATGAGTTATTCTGCAGGTATGAAAATAGTTTTCCATCGCTTTTGAAAGGTTACTTCATTCTAAAATCCTAAAAAAGAAAATCCTGTCATTACTTAAAGACTTTAATGTCATCTCAAATCCATGAAACAAATCATTTTCTGTTGAACACAAAAGACACTGAGTAGAATATTCACTTTGCTCTTTTTGGATTAAATGAAAGTCTACCAGAAAAAAAAAATAAAAAATTCATTAAAAAAAAAATAAATAAATAATAAAAAAAATAATAATAATAATAAATAAATAAATAAAATAAAATAAAATAAAATAAAATAAAATAAAATAAAATAAAATAAAATAAAATATGAATTAATTAATTTAATTTAATTATTAGAAATTAATAAATAAACAAATAATAATAAAAACAAAAAACAATAAATAAATGAATAAATAATTAAATAAATAAAAAGTCACCATAAAAGAATCATGAAACACAACTTATATACAACTATATTAATGCTTTCATCTAAAACTAAATTTTAAAAAATGTAATAAAATCAACAAATTATAATGAATAAAAATATTAATTACATTAAATTATATTAAATAAAAAAATAATTAAATAATAAAAACTTTAACAAAACAATTAAATTAAATTAAATTAAATTATAAAAACAATAAATAAATAAATAAATGAATAAACAAATAATAAAAAAAATTATAAAATAAATATTATTTTATTATTTTACTCTATTATGGTATTTGTCAGGTTTGACACAAAATATGTAGACAACTATATTCATACTTGTCATCTAAATCTATACAAAGGCTTTGTGTGAAGAATGCACGTAATAAATTCAGCTGGACGCCATTAGTCCTTGTGTCACGTAACATTATAACATGACTTTATAAGAGCTGGAATATACAGTGCAGGAATCAAACAGTGAAATGGGGCTTTTTTTGTTCTCTTCGGACTCCATTTGCTTTCATTGTAAGGAAAGAAGTCAGACTCTGACGCTGAATACAGCTCATTCTGAATAGCCTAAAAGAACATTTGTGAAATATTCCTTCTGATATAAGCTGTAATTATCTCGGAGGTCTAGCAAACACACAATAGAGCCTTTGGGGAAGAAAAGAAATTCAAGAAAGAAAACGGAGTGAAAAATGTATGTAATTTGCAACTAGTCTCAAAAAAAGAGCTACAATTAATTCAAAATATTCCCTAAAACTGATGAAATACATTAGAAGTTCTTTATTTCTCCATGTGTGTTTATTAAGATCAAATAAAACAATATTCAGCCAATAATGAGCAACTGATCTTATATAATATACAGCATTCTGATCCGGGGTTGCACCCCTACTTTATTTGAAGGACATCCTGGGATTTTTAACAACCACAGAAAGTCAGGACCTTGGTTTAACGTCTCATCCGAAAGGCGGTGCCCACTGAGCAATATAGAGCGCCCATCAATATACTGGGGCGTTAGGACCCACACAGACCGCAGAATGAGTGCCCCCCTCATTAACATCACCTAGCAGCAACCTAGCTTTTCAATGTGGTCTCCCATCGAGGCGCAGCCCTGCTTAGCTTCAGTGGGCAACCATGTGAGAGTTGCAGAGAGCTAGCTGATAGCTTATAATAGGCAAATATATATGTAAATGCAGATGCATTATGAATGTATATATTTACACATACACTCACTGGCCATCCACAGGTTGGATGTGTTGTGTGTTCAGAGATGCTCTTCTGCAGACCTCAGTTTTAACGAGTGCTTATTTGAGTTACTGTTGCCTTTTTATCAGCTGGAACCAGTCTGGCCATTCTCCTCTGACCTCTGGCATCAACAAGGCACACAGAACTGCTGTTCACTGGATATTTTCTCCTTTTCAGACTATTCTCTGTAAACCCTAGAGATGGTTGTGCGTGAAAATCCCAGTAGATCAGCAGTTTCTGAAATACTCAGATCAGCCCATCTGGCACCGACAACCATGCCACTGATGCTCACTTTGAACTGCAGCAGATCCTATTGACAATGTCTGCACGCCGAGTTGCAGCCGAGTGATTGGCTAATTATAAATTTACATTACGAGCAGTTGGAGAGGTGTACCTAATAAAGTGGCCGGTTAGTGTATACGTAAATATATAATATTTAATTGAAAAAAAAAATGAATAACTAAAAAAATAAACAAATAAATAAGAAATCACTATAAAAGAATCATGAAGCAACTTATTTACAATTATATTAATGCTTTCATCTAAAACTTAAAAAATAATTTTTTTTGTTTAATTAACTAACTATAATAAAAAATAATAATCATAATTGCATTAAATTATATTAAATCAAATAAAAATTAATTTAAATAAATAAAAAATAACAATTAAATAAAACAAAACAATTAAATTAAATAATTTTCTGTCCATTATATTATATTATTATTAATTACCTAATAAAGTGGCCGGTGAGTGTATACGTAAACATTTAATATATATAATAAAAGTTAAAGACAAAATTACAATATTTTTAATAACTAATTTTTAATAACCAGTTTATTTTGTCTTTTTAATGATGACAGTATAAAATTTTACAAGTTCTTTTGCAAGATATTCAGCATAAAGTGCATTTTAAAGACATACTACATTACATATGTTAATTAGGCAAATCATTGGACAACAGCCATTTGTTCTGCAGCCAATCAACATTTTGTCTTAAGGAGGCTAATTATATCGACCTTAAAAGTTAAATAAAGCATGAAAAAACTGCTTATGCTCCAGCCACATATTTCTTTTTTATTTTAGAATTAAACAACAGATCCTCGTTAGACATCATTTAAAACAGATCACTTCACTAGTAATATTAAAGCTTGCGACTATATATTCTGTAAAATAATATGCTGTAATATCTTCACAGAGAAACCAGACAGAATCAAAACAAGTGCTGTTGTTTGTTGGTGTTATTATTTGAGCTCGCTCCTAAATGAATAGTACATTATAGGACAAGTGGACAGAAAGACAAATAAAGTGATCCATGATGAACAGGAGTGTGTGTTTCCATAGTAACGCGTGATGGAAGCGAGTGTACCGTCATGTTAAACATGGTCAAGTTATTGACCCAGAAACATCTGTGGAGCATACCCAGAGAAATGGGGCGCGACGGACCTGTTGGGCCTGTTGGATGTGACAGCGGGAAACCAGAGGAAAAATCAGACCCAATCAGAGACACGTGAACAAACACCATCCTTCAGTCCGGCAGCATTGAAGATGGAGGAAAACACTATCAGCTCGCTCCTCAACTCTACTTCAATACATTCATTCATTTGCCTACAGAAGGGTCACCACAGCGGAATGAACCGCCAACTATTCCAGCACATGAAGGATGCCCTTTCAGCTGCAACCCAGTACTGGGAAGCACCCATACACTCTCATTCACACATACACCACAGCCAATTTAGTTCATCAATTCATCAATAGCGCATGTGTTTGGACTGTGGGGGAAACCGGAGCACCCAGAGGAAACCCACACCAACACAGGGAGAACATGCAAACTCCACTCAGAAATGCCAACTGCCCCAGTTGGGACTTGAATTAGTGACCTTCTTGCTGTGTGACCACAGTGCTGACCACTAAGCCACCGTGCCGCCCCATAATGCGAACAATAGCTAATAAATCTGTGACTCAACATCAAATGCCTGCAGTGAAACGTGTGTGTGGATGTTTCTGTTATTTACAAGGCCATCATCATGCACAGCCACAATAAACTGTCTGTTATATGGCTGAACCACTGTATATACAGCAGACAGTGGTTACCATGGAGACGGGGAGACTGCGTGCCGCTGGTTCCTCCAGTATCGTCTGCTTTACAGATGCAGCATGAGTCCGACAGCTCTTCAGGGACCAGTCAACTGTGCTATTCTGCAGTAACAGACAAACACACAGCATGCTCAGAGAAAAAAAAACCCTGAATAGATGAAGTAAGCAGTACTTTACAGACTGATGCCCTATTAAACCTATTGTTGTCTTCAAATTCTGCACACAGCATTCGTCATTCTGGTCAGTGAACTCCTGCCAATTTTAAATAAACCAAATAAACGATTGAAATCAAAAGCAGATTAACAATTTCATTATATTTCAAATTAAAAATGAAATGAAATTATTTAATTTTCACGTTCATTCTCACTGTGACAACACATTGTTCCTGTCAAATCCATAATTGAAATGAAGTTTCCGATTTAACCAGTTAAACTCTGCTGCTATTTAGGGATTTCCGCCTGGATTTTGCCTATCCAAATTTAAAAGCTTCCCAAACCCACATGCAGAGGTGTAAATGCAAAAATTTGGTATCATTTTGAAGAAAACCCTTTGAATTGTCATAAAACACTATTGAAAGTGTTTAAAATATCTGTAGATGTTGTCTGTGTTATAATAAACACCTAATAAAAGAGGCGATTTTAGTTTTTTTTTTAATATAAACTCAAATGTGAAAGTGGACCTTTTAGGTTGTGTGTGGTCTAGCGTGCTGTGATTATGTTGGTGGTTCCTGCACATGTCTGTAATCATAGGAAAACAGAAAAATGTCTCCACCATAATCTATGCAAAAGTTATTGTATTCCAACTGATGAGAGGTGCTGTACAAGCCACAGGAGCGATCATTGTTTTCATATTTCACTATTCTTTTGTTTGATCAAACATAATTCACTGTGTTTGGAGCACGTCAGACATATAAAAGGATTACTTATGCACATCAGCTCAAAAACAGAGGAGAATGGCCCTGAAGCGCACAGCATAAGGTAAGAGATGACAGCTATCTGTGCTATCTGGGGCTGCTTATTGATCATAAATGTATTGTTTTCACTTCTGCGCCGTGGAAACACCACAATTCATTCAGCAACTGTTTGATATGTGAATATAATTCAGTAACAAGAATGCTAGAACCGCATGAGCACCGGCAAGAGCTTTCATTTGAGCTATAACTTGTACATGTGGAGTTCAACTGGTTAACATTTAATCTTCACTGCATTTCTGCATCAAGACTGCTAATATTAAAATGAAAAGCCAAACTGAAAAATAAAAGCAAACACAATGTTTGTTATTAATGTTCATGCTACAATAGTGAAAATTCAAATTAAAATGTAAATTTAAGGTTTTCTTTTATTGACACCTTTTTATTTAAGTGTTCATTTTCAACTTCAACCTGTATGCAGAGCCTATGCTAATCAGTGGGAGGGGCATATTCAAGTGACGTTGAGTGTTTACACAGAAAGACAGTGCTCACTGAGCTGTATAGAGTCCACATCACTACACTGGGGCATTAGAACTCACACAGACCGCAGGTTGAGTGCCCCCTGCTGGCCTCACTAACACCACTTCCAGCAGCAACCCAGCTTTCCCATATGGTATCCCATCCAGGTACTGACCGAGTGCAGCCCTGCTTAGCTTCAATGGGCGACCATGTGAGAGTTGCAGAGAGCGAGCTGCTGGCTATATTTTGTGTGTCTTTTTGTTATGTTATATATTTATGTCTATATGTTTTAAATAAATTATTTTTGTCTCATTTTAGGCTATAGAAAAAATATATAATGAAAAAAAAATAAATGCAAGAGTCAGAGTATTTGAGAATCTTTTTCGGCAGTTCTTCTCATTCAGTGTTCTGGAGAAAAGGATTGGGACACTGACTGCTCCTCATTTATATGCTAAAGAGATTAATAAGGAGCGTTTTTTTAAGACCGAGATCAGAAACCACTCGGCTGTGCATAATTTCAAGACCACTTGCCTTCCATAGATTTCACATCTGGAAGACAGGTGCACATTATTTGCTCTGAACCACATTCTTATGCACATTTGAGAAATTATTTTGCATCAACTATACTGTGGGAGGAATTTCAGTCAACATTTTATAAAGGAGTCCCTGGTTTAATCTCAGACTATACTATAAATATTACTTAGCGTACTCAAAATGGGATTAACATAAACAGATTCTCCACAATAGTTTCACAATGTTCCCAAAGTAGACCCACAACAGTCCATCTTTGCACATAACTGAGTAAATGAGGAACGCCGCTGAGGCCAGCATGTAAACACTGATGGGTTTCTTTCAGAAGCTGCGCTTACAGGAAGTCATCAGTATCTGTGACGGCTGGCAGAGAACAGCATTAAACCAAGGCAGCGAGAACATTGAGCTTGTGAATTATAAATCCTGAAGGTTAATGAAAAGTGTGGCTTCTTTCCGCCCCATCATTAATAAGACACACGGCCTGAGGAAAACAGCAGATACAGGACCCAAGTGAAGAATCTACCACTCACACTCCATACTTCCTACTAATGTGGTACAAAGTAACTGCTTACTGTAATTAAATTATTGATCTAATAAGAAGTAGATAACGGGATTAATGTTCACTTTCATGCAATTACAGTTGCATGACATATTTGCATTATATAGTGTAAATAAATTAGCCTATATGTGTAAATCAATTCAGTGGTGTAGTGTAATTTGACTGATGTTTGTTTTTCAGTGCAAGTACATTTTGCTGAATAATTATACTTTCCCAGTAAAGATGATTACATTTGTTAGACAATTGCACATGCATTAGAAACTATGAATTAATGAGAGTGTTTATGAAATACGATGTCTGCTTTTGGAAAGTGTCATGCTTTATACATTGTAATTACATTTGAAGAATTATATACATTTATTTTTATAAATCACGTTATCTGTTTTACAAATGAACTACCAAACTTAATCACTTAATGCTCTATTTAAAATAATTTTGTTTTCCATTAAAATGCAAATATATATATATATATATCACCGACTCGGTCCCAGTCATTCCCCTCGCTGGCCAGCAGAGGTCATCATCACCGGACTTCTAAACCATTACGTCATCCACTTACACTGACATCATGCACACCTGTAGCTCATCCAGCTAATGACACACTCACACATATAAGCAGCGCACACACTCTCAGGCATTGCGAAGTCTTGTCCTGCCCCGGCTAACATTACAGAGCAGTCCTCTTCTGCTTCCCCGTTGTGATCTTGCTTCGTTTACTGACCCAGTCCTGCCTGCTGCTTGCCTTGAACTCTAGCCTGCTTACCAACTTGATACTAGACGCCTGCCTCTGACCCATGCCTGCATAGTGCATACTCATCCTGTGTTTACCTGCCGTCAGCCCAACGACGATATACTACTGTGTTTGATGTGAGTTTGCAGAAGCACAACGTCTGTGTGCTATTTGTTATTAAACTTTTTAATAAAAATACTGCAAATGGATCCCTCTGTGTCAGCCAATT
Organism: Danio rerio; assembly: GCF_049306965.1. NCBI lineage: Eukaryota > Metazoa > Chordata > Actinopteri > Cypriniformes > Danionidae > Danio > Danio rerio. The sequence continues at coordinate 1,995,469 of NC_133181.1, forward strand.
CGTTTTATATATATATATATATATATATATATATATATATATATATATATATAAAACGAAGTGGCTGACAGATATATATATATATATATATATATATATATGCATGCGAGGCAGTGGCTCAGCAAGTAGTACTGTCACCTCACTGCAAGAAGGTCGCTGGGTTGAGCCTCGGCTCAGTTGGTGTTTCTGTGTGGAGTTTGCATGTTCTCCCTGTGTTCGCGTGGGTTTCCTCCGGGTGCTCTGGTTTCCCCCACAGTCCAAAGACATGTGGTACAGGTGAATTGGGTAGGCTAAATTGTGTGTGTGTGTGTGTGTGTGTGTGTGTGTGTGTGGATGTTTCCCAGAGATGGGTTGCGACTGGAAGGGCATCCGCTGCGTAAAAACTTGCTGGATAAGTTGTCGGTTCATTCTGCTGTGGCGACCCCGGATTAATAAAGGGACTAAACCGAAAAGAAAATGAATGAATTTATTATTTATTTATTTTTAAATAAAGCTATAAGCTCATTTTTGACTTTCATGAAAATAATCTCTATTGTCTGTGTTGAGATTTATTGCCATTTTTAGAAGTGCTGAGCGCATTAATTATATTCCTTATTGAGTAACTTAATTATTATACATTGTAATTAGAAAAGCAATATAAGCACACTTTTAATGATGCAATTATTAATTACTTTTTTTTTGAAGTAGCTTACCAAACACTGCTTAATAATATTGCAATAAAAAAATCAATGAATCAATACAAACATGAAACAGAGTGATTTGCCAGCCTTAATTTTGCCATTTATAATTTTAACAGCTGAACATACTAAAGCAGATCTGGTTCTTCCGTCTCAGGTCAGATATGCAATTCTGGGCTCGTTTGGCCTCTCATTATTAATTAAACACACTGAACTTGTTTCTCATCAGTAATGTTGCCAAGTGTGTTGTGAGATTACCTGCAGGTCATTTAAACTGCTTAACAATGGCTCTGCTCCAAACCCTGGCCACCTGCCCTCAATACTGCTGACTACACATAGTAAGCTGCCTTTTAAGAAGACTTTGTGATGGTCATGGAAAATAATTTGTTTTAATCAAACTACAAGCGTCATTATACATTATACAAACAGCGTCGTCATGGTGGCTCAGTGGTTAGCACTGTGGCCTCACAGCAAGAAGGTTGCTGGTTTGAGTCTCTGCTGGGTCAGTTGCCGTTTCTGTGTGGAGTTTGCATGTTCTTTCCGAGTTGGCGTGTTTTCTCCGGGTGCTCCAGTTTCCCCCAGTCCAAACACATGGGCTATAGGGGAATTGGATTAACTAGGTTAAACTTAAACTGTAGTGTGAGTGTGAATCTGTTGCAGCCGGAAGAGCATCCGCTGTGGAAAGCATATGCTGGAATAGTTGGCGGTTCATTCCGCAGTGGCGATAATTTCATTATAATATTCATTCATTCATTTTCTTGTTTGCTTAGTCCCTTTATTAATCCGGGGTCGCCACAGCAGAATGAACCGCCAACTTATCCAGCAAGTTTTTACGCAGCGGATTCCCTTCCAGCTGCAACCCATCTCTGGGAAACATCCACACACACATTCACACACACACTCATACACTACGGACAATTTAGCCTACCCAATTTACCTGTACCGCATGTCTTTGGACTGTGGGGGAAACCGGAGCACCCGGAGGAAACCCACACGAATGCAGGGAGAACATGCAAACTCCACATAGAAACGCAAACTAAGCCGGCCGAGGCTTGAACCAGCGACCCAGCGAACCAGCGACCTTCTTGCTGTGAGGCGGCAGCACTACCTACTGCGGCACTGCTTCGCCCTTCATTATGATATGCATTATAATAATTAATATCATTATACTTATTGAACTCTTTTTTGTGCATCAGTTATTAAACAAACAAAACCACATATATCAAAAGGGCAAAGCAGAGAACGAGTTTAGTGTTCGCAACAATTCTTGCTACGTTTCAGAGCAAACTCGATGCATCTTAAATTGCTTCTTACATACTGCAGACAGCTGCTATGATTCAGAACGGATCTGAGAGTTGAAGAGTTGAAGATTTAATGCTTGAGAAGGTAAAAGGGGTTCAGTGGGATGGAAATAAAGCAGCCAAACTCAGGGTCAGGTGAACACGAGTGACCAGGAGAACACAATCACACACACTGCCTTTCCTCCTTATCCAGGGAATCGCTCCAGGATCTGGCAGAGTATATGAGCTATACTCATCCAATGGGAATGGCAATATTATTCTAACTGGCAAAGAAAATACGCATGCTCTCCATCACTGGATTTGGCATTGGGATGTGCAACTCAGAAGCACAATAAAAAGATATAATGGACAAACTCGGTGTTAGAGAAAAGTACATTACAGTTGCACCAAAAATAAATCATACTCTCTCCGTGCTGCTCCAAACTTGTATTTTGTCTGTTAAACTTGAGGTTGGAGGGGAAAAAAAGCACGCAAAAGTATAATAAAAGACAGCCCACACAACTTATGTGCCACTTTCTTCTCCAGCCACACAATAGATTTGTGCCAAGAATACAGAATTCAGAATATTCCCAGTTATTTTCTGAAAATCTTCTCCTCTGTTGTAGCATCGATATGAGATTTTTGATTGATACTCATAATCGATAACTCTTGATATGGCTGATATATTCATTGTCCTTTGGATTAGTCTTTGATTTATCAGAGATCACCATAGCAGAATGAACCGCCAACTATTCCGGCATATGTTTTTCGCAGCTGATGCCCAACCAGCTGCAACCTAGTATTGGGAAACACCCATACACTACGACCAATTTAGTTGATCAATTCCCTTATAGGGCGAAGCAGTGGCGCAGTGGGTAGTGCTGTCGTCTCACAGCAAGAAGGTCGCTGGGTCGAGCCTCGGCTCAGTTGGTGTTTCATGTGTTTGCATGTTCTCCCTGCTCTCCCTGTTCTCCAGGTGCTCCGGTTTCCACCACAGTCCAAAGACATGCGGTACAGGTGAATTGGGTAGGCTAAATTGTCCGTAGTGTATGAGTGAGTGTGTGAATGTGTGTGTGGATGTTTCGCAGAGATGGGTTGCTGCTGGAAGGGCATCAACTCCGTAAAAAACTTGCTGGATAAGTTGCCGGTTCATTCCGCTGTGGTGACCCCAGATTAATAAAGGGATTAAGCCGACAAGAAAATTAATTCCCCTATAGCGCATGTGTTTGGACTGTGGGGGAAACCGGAGCACCCAGAGGAAACCCACACCAACACAGGGAGAGCATGCAAACTCCACACAGGAATGCCAAGTTGCCCAGCCAGGACTCGAACCTGCGACCATCTTGCTGTGATGCCACAGTGCTTGCCACTGAGCCACGGCGAAAGAAAAATATTCTGCATGATTACAAAAGCAAAATGCACAAATACATAAGTGGAAAACAGAATTTATTTTAAAAGCTTAACTTCAGAAATGTTGGAACTGCTAGCTTATCTTTGTTATTAAACTATTATTGTCTATGTTTTATATAACTAGAATCTACTGCCTACCAAAGAAATAAAAAAATGCAATAATAAACCAAGTCACTTAACATTAAACAAAACCAAAATAACCAACGCAATCTCACGCCAATTCGTAACTTTTTGATTCAGTGGCTAATTCGTATTCAAATGATCTAATTCGTACAATTTAGTACGATATTCTCATCAACCAATGGCGGTTGGGTTTAGAGGTGAGGTTGGGCTCCACACCTCCTTTTTAAAATTGTACATTTTTGTCAGCACCAGTGGTGTAGTGGTTAGTGCGTTGACATATGCACTCTAGTGTTCACGGAGACCACTAGTTCGATTCCCACCTCGCGGTCCTATGCCGATCCTTTCCTTCCCTCTGCTCCCCATGCGTTCCTGACAATGTTCTCTACTATCCAATAAAGGTAAAAGCCCCAAAAAATCAATAATAATTTTTTTTTTTTACATTTTCGTCCGAGTGAACTTGAAAGAATTAAACTGACAAAACGTAAAATGCTTACGTTGCCTCGGGAGATCAGGCTGACAGTAAAATCCACTTCAGATTGTCCATTGTTATTTTGGACAACATTAAAAAAGGCAGCTCCCTCTAATAGTGCACTATTAAGGCTATATGGGTCGAATTTAAAAACAGCCATTGACTTACTCAAAACACAAAATGCATTGCATTTGTAATGTAATATGCATTTATCATGGACATGGGGGGGGGGGGGGGGGCTCGCCACTCCACCACCGGTGTGCAGCATCCACATGGATGATCCGACGGCAGCCACAAGGCAAAGCACTCAACACACACCAGCTATAAGTGGAGTGGAGACACAGTGATAGAGCCAATTCAGTGGATGGAGGTGATTGGGAGGCCATGATGGGTAATTTGGATCTTTATGAGAAGTGTCATGGGATTTTTAATAACCACAGAGAGTCAGGACCTCGCTTTAATGTCTTATCTGAAAGGCAGCGCTCACTGACAGTATAGAGTCCCCTTCACTATTCTGGGGCATTAGGACCCACACAGACCACAGATTGAGCGCCCCCTGCTGGCCTTACTAACACCACTTCCAACAGCAACATAGTTTTTCCATGTGGTCTCCTATCCAGACTCTGATCAGACTCAGCCCTGCTTAGCTTCAGTGAGTAACCGCTCTTGGGCTGCAGGGTGATATGACTGTGACCACAATATGCAATGTGCAATATTCAGCAACACTCAAGAGATTAAAGTCAGGTTTTAATATGTTGCTAAAACAAATGTAAAAACTTTTGCATCGGTGTATATATGCACAGCAAGGTTTTACAGGCACCAATATACTTCCGCTAAGAGGTTAATGTGACTATTTTCAAAGTTATTTAGTTTCTTTTACAGCATCAATGTTGAAATGTTATTAAAATATAATCAGTTATAGATTTAGGCATTCATTTAGTTGTTCAAAGCGTAAAATGAGATGGAAAAAGTGCCATCAGGAGCAGCAGCTGAGTGCAGAAACTACCTTGAAAATGCTGTGGTGAAAGAAATCATATATTAATTTAATGCAGTGCTTCTTGTCTGGCCTGAGACCTACTTATATTGTATCTCAGTCAGGCAGAGAAGATCATTGACTTTAAAGAAATCAGATCCTAAACATGGCGGGTTTGTTACGGGATGACAGTTCACCGGAAGCAATTGAGCTGGCTTAATGAAAATTAAAAGTGTATGTGTGTGTGTGTGTGTGTGTGTATACCATATTGCGTGGCACTAAACAATTCAGTTGTGCATTTCTCAGTGTTTGATTAGAGTCTGCCTACAGGATCTGCCTGGAATCATGAGAATATTGTTTGATGATGTTATCCAACACCTTTCCAGACCCTTCAGCCCACGGACCACCCACTGTTCACTCAATGACCTCTAATGCACAGCATACAAAACCAGCAGCTCGAGCATGACTGAATCTGAAAGGGAGACTCAATTTAAAAATAGTAACGTTTATAATACAATAAATAAAATACTCACGACATTAAAACAATGATAACATGATGCCAAAAATTTATAGTGACTCCAGGAGGATGCCTCCATAAACACACCAAGTTGGCATTGATCATTTTTGGCACCGGAGTAACTTGAGAGGGATGAATCCTCTTGTCGGTGGTCCACAGAGATCCTCCTGTCGCCTGCAGACAGAGTGGGTTTGGGTTGTTGGAAGGAACCGAGCAGACCTTCATCATCTTGGACAGAAGCAGCACCTCAGCACACCTCCAGACGCTGCAGGCTGAGAAACACATCAGAAAACATTAGCAAGATGCACAAAACTATTAGACTGAATCACAGAGAATCGTGCTGACCATCAAATCATCATCAGTGCAAGTCAGCATCAGTCAGTCATGATGATGACAGCAAAACAATGTTTACTTCTAATAATACATCACACAATCATATTGCACTACTTGCTTTTAACCTCATATGCATCCCTTGCACAGAATATTTCACAATAAGGTAAAAGTACTTGTATAGTCTGTTTTAGTGTATAGCTAAGCATTTATATGTATATGTATAGTATATGGATAGGTTTAAAATAACACTTGCGTCCAGTGATGTGTTTATGTTGATGAATATGCTTATTGATGTAGCACCGTGGTCCTACAGGACGTGTAGCTTTGTGCGTACGCAATGTTTTAGTATGATTTCAACGCAAGTCTTTGTACATGAGGGCCCTGCTGTTTTACACCATAGCAAAGTCAGAGACTCCATCACAGGCCTATCTAAAGGGATAATGCACACACATGTATCGAAATAAAAATAAAGCTCAACTTATTTGGTCGAATAATAATTGACTTGACTATTAGCATCCTGCAATGACTCAAATCACTGATTAATAAAGTCATCTGGAATGGCAAAGAAAGCCTTCTTGCAGGACTCCCAGAGTTCATCAAGATCCTTTGGATTCATCTTCAATGCATCCTCCTTCATGCTCAATAATGTTGATTTCAGGTTACTGGGCTGGCCAATCCTGGAGCACCTTGACCTTCTTTGCTTTCAGGAGCTTTGATGTGGAGGCTGAAGTATGAGGAGCGCTATCCTGCTGGAGAATTGTCCCTCTCCTGTGGTTTGTAATGTAATGGGCAGCACAAATGTCTTGATACCTCAGGCTGCTGATGTTGATCATCCACTCGCACACCCCCATACTGAATGTAACCCCAAACCATGACTTCTCCTTCACCAAACTTGACTGATTTCTGTTAGAATCTTGGTCCATGTTGGTTCCAGCAGGTCTTCTGCAGTATTGGTGATGATTGGGATGCAGATCAACAGATGATTCAGCAGAGAAATCCGCCTTCTGCATCTTTTACACGTCATCCACTAGAAGTCAAGTTATTATCTGCTGCTCACACAACTGAGATCGACGACAAGACCTTTTTTATATCCTTTATGTATTCATGTAATGTATAATTCTCTATAATAATAATAATAATAATAATAATAATAATAATAATAATAATAATTTAATAATAATGTTAATAATAATAATAATAATAACGTTAATAATAATAATAATAATAATAATAATAATAATAATAATAATGTTAATAATAATAATAATAATAATAATAATAATACTTTAATAATAATAATAATAATTTAATATTAATGTTAATAATAATAATATTGTTGTTATTATTAATAATAATAATAAAAATAATAATAATAAACTTCATGTAAAATAATAATATAATATAATAAAATAAATAATTGCATCACTAAATTAGGTGAAATATTAAATTGGCAAAATACTGCAATGGCAATTGAGAAATCTGCAGGTATCACACTAATTATTTTTAATTAGTGAACTAACGATGCTTCACCGTAATGTACTACATTTAATCTACATGTATATATAATCTAGAATAACCCTTCAGAATGGCTGAAGTTCATCCTCATTCACTTGCATCAGCTTTACTCGTGCTGCTGATGACTCTTCTTCTTGTTAATCCGTCGTCCTCCTCCTCCATCGTTCAGTGCGGATGAGAAACTCGACTGCTGCCATCCTAAAAGACTTGCAGCTCCTCTGGGGCTTGACCTGATTGGAGAAAAAGGAAATGACATCGTTAGACAGAGGTTGAAGCAAGAGAAAGAAAACGGCAGAGAGCAAACAAGAGAGGAAAACGCAGCACATCTTTATTTGAGCTAAAGACATCCATTTCACCTCAGAGCATCCAAAACATTCATCAAAATCAATTTCAAGTTGATTTGACTTATTTTAAGTCTGCGTGGAATCAAAATGTGTAGTGTTTATTTTACTAGCACACATTAGTCTTAAAATGAACAATTAATCTGATGCATGTCGTAACATTTACTTGAAAGGGCGTTCATAACGCCGTCATGAAATCTATATAGTCACGAGATTATATGTAAATGAGCTTTTATGCATGCATGAAGTCATAAAGTCATTTGCTCAGTTATCATGACATTCATTCAATCATTTTCCTTCAGATTAGTCCCTTTATTTACCACAGCGGAATGAACCGCCAACTAATCCAGCATATGTTTTATGCAGCGGATGCCCTTCCAGCTGCAACCCTGGTAAACAAGTTTGCTATGAGTTTTCGATAACACTATTAACCAAGGCTGTGCAATTAATAGAAATTCAGTTGTGATTTTGGCCTCCATGATTATGAAAAACAATAATCAGGATAAAACAGTGCAATACCACGGAAAACACAAATGGTAAAACAAGCATGAAGCGGTGTTGTACACATGCACACGGTGCAGTTAGACAGAAGGAGCGTCTAATATGCATGATAATGCCACAGGGCCCATGAATAAGAAGAAGTGTCCTTGTGCAATGTCATTCCTCTTGGCTCGGGCCTCCGCCAGCCGTCACACGCAGGCAAACTCAGTGGTAGGAGGAAGAGAAGACTTTTCTGCAAGATTCCCGGCAGCACGTCTTAAAACAGTGTGCTGGAAGCCGCCGGTGGCTAAAGCAGATCCAAGACAAAGTGCTGCGGAGAGGAGGAGCAGAATTATTCATGATACACACCAGCTTTTCTCAGTATCTGTGAGAAGAGTCAAACTCACCGGCGTTTTGTTCAGCTGTTTGGGTCTTGGACGCCTTACAAAAAGGATTTATTTACTTAGATTTCTTAAATACTGTAAATGGTTACATTTAAAAGCACTAAGCATATTTTTGGTTGCGCAGTGAGTACATTTTCAGAAATAAGGTCCAAAAAGCTGTCACATGAACTGAAAAATAAAAAAACACAAATAACCTAACACAAATAAAGACACATTTTACTAAACTGAAAATAAAACAATAAGGTTCTTTAAAAAAGCTCAAGAATTGCTCAAATAAGTCTTTTTTATTTATTTATTTTATTTTATTTATTTATTTATTTATTTTTTTGAGTGTGGGTATACTAAAATATTGTAAATATTATAAAATTTTGTATATTGTAAAAAGGTACACTTTTACACTTGGGATACATACAGTTGATTAGCCTTTAATTATTTTAAAAATATTCCGCAGGTGCAGTTTATTAATGGTATAACAGTTTTAATAACTAATTTGTAAATACTAATTTTTATTTGTCTTTATTATGATGACAGAACATAATATTTGATTATTTGGTAACATTATACAGCTTAATGTACAATTTAAAGGCTCAATTCAGTTAATTAGGGTAATTAGACAAGCCAGTGGAAAACAGTGGTTTGTCCTGTAGCCAAATAGTTTCTTAAGATGGGCATATACACACACACACACACACACACACACACACACACACACACACACACACACACACATATATATATATATATGTGTGTGTGTGTGTATATATAAATATATGTGTGTGTGTGTGTGTGTGTGTGTGTGTATATATGTGTATATATATATGTATATATGTGTGTGTATATATATATATATATATATATATATATATATATATATATATATATATATATATATATATTTCCCGAAAGTCTTATTTGTTTTATTTTGGCTAGAATAAAAACAGTTTTAAATTTTTTAAAAACCATTTTAAGGTCAAAATTATTAGCCCCTTTAAGCTATATTTAATTTTTCGTCCACAGAATAAAGTCTACAGAATAAACCATCGTTATACAATATCTTGCCTAATTACCCTATAACCTGCCTAGTTCACCTAATTGACCTAGTGAAGCCTTTAAATGTCACTTTAAGCTGTATAGAAGTGTCTTGAAGAATATCTAGTCTAATATTATTTACTGTCTTTGTTAGAGATGAGGTATTAACACTATAAGGATTAGAAATGCGTTGAAGAAATCTGCTCTCCGTTAAACAGAAATTGGGGTAAAAAATAAACAGGGGGGGCTAATTATTCTGTCTTCAACTTATATACTATATACATATACACACACAGTATATATTAAACTGCTTTTATTTCAGCTAAAGTAAAAGAAATGAGACATTATCCAGAAGAAAAAAATATTATAGGAAATACAAAAAAAATGGGGAAAATCTTTTACAAAGAATAAAAATTTCACAGATAGTTTATTAGTTTGGCTTTCAACATATATTTATTTCTATATATTCTTTTTAATCATATTTCCTTTTATCTGGTTATATTTGTCTTTTTAGCATTTGTTTATTCTTGTTTTGTGCATAAGCAATTATATGTATATATGCACCTAGTTATATATGCACCTAGTTAATGTCTATAAAGTTGGACCGGATGAAGTGGAACCCATAAATAGGGCCACACAGAATCTGCACGCTCAAAAAAAAAAATAAATAAAATACTGAGATTTTTGCAGAATTTTAAGCCCATCATTCAATTAATTTACTTAAATGTGTGTAAATATTATTTATATAATTATATATAATATAATTATATATAATTATATAATTATAAAATATATAATTTGTAATATTTATTTTCTATTTTAATTTAAGTGATATTATGCAAATTTGTATATGCTTTATGTACACTAAAACAAAAACTATTCGAAGACGATTCCTTGGATTTACTCTTATTTTTTTTTACGTTAAGTGGTTGTAAACAATTTATTTGTGCTGAATTTAAACAAACAAATTAAGTTGAACATTTTTTTTATTTAATTAGTTTGTTTAAATTAACACAAATAAATTGTTTGCAACAGTTCTGCATGCAACACTTTTTCAGTGTACAACAGTTTGTGCAGTGATATTTTCTGTCTTTTAGTAGACGTATATTATACGAGAGACTTGCTTTGTTTATCAAGCAAGTGGATTTAAATGGATTTGCATTGTAAACCTTAAATACAAGTTATTATTATTAAATGTGTTAGTTACTCTCAAAATCATTCTGCATAAATTCACAGATATTGTACAAAATTCTGTGCAGTAATAGCAAAAAACAGTTCACAGATTCTGGGTCTGTCCTGGCCATAAGTCTCTTTTATTACTAATTGATTCACTTAAATTATTTACTATTTTAGGTTCTACAGCCTCAGTCTCCATAATGAAAAAGACTCTTGGAGAGGTTTGGCACGATGAGATGGCGAATAAACATGACAGTGTATTTTTAGATGAACTATTTCTTTAAAGGCTGCTGAGTTCATAATACTGTGCAGGAAAGTTTTGAAATAAACACCCAGAAAAGCTTCCTAATTAAGCTGACGTCAGTGGCGGCGTTGTGTTTTTCAGTCCTTAAAATTCAGCAAGCTTCTAGATGTAATTATTTCTGGCGCTGTGTGGGTGTGTGTACGTGTGAAAAGCGAGCTCTGTTAATTAGGGAGATTTGAGCGTGTCCTCCAGCGGGATTGTGCTGCTCAGGTGAGGAGATCACAGGTGAGTGATGGAAACAGACCCGCTGTGGGCTCCAGCAGCACCTGTTCTCCTTCACCTGAAGCCTGCATGTGGAGAGAGAGAAAAAAACTCCCTCAGAGTCGCTCGCGGTGGAGCCGATGTGTGATTTGGCATCACGAATGTCAACCTGGTGAGAATGGCAATGAAAAAATGATTCATTGGATTGACTTGGATTTTTTTTTTTGAAGGTAAGTGCTTGCAAACAATTTATTAGAGTGAAAATTAAACAAAGTTGAACATTACTCAATTTAATTTGTTTTAATAGTTGACACTTAGCTGATGATTGATTATAAAGCTTGTTTGGCACCCTGCCCTGGGGGAATGCCCTGAGCTCATAAGATCCTCGAGCGTGGGGCTCTCTCCCATTTGCACTGCGAGAGGGGAGTTTGAGCTCAGGTATCTCGAGAATAAGCAAATGCTGCTGGTGAAATTGGTCTATGTTGCTAATTTGGTTTAATCAATTTACTTATGTCTCATGTTTGAACTGTTGGAGGAAACCAGAGAACCCGAGGAAAACCCACACGAGCACGGGGAGACATGAACTCCGCACAGAAATGTCGACTGGTGGGGTTAAGACCTGAACCGGAGACATTCTTGCTGCGAGGCAACAGTTACTGGGCCACCATGCTGCCCTATGGAGGAAAAAGGAGGTGAGGGGGAGAAAGGAGGGATTCTTCAGGATGAAGATGAGTAAGGTAAGATGCTTTGGTTATGGAATTGGTGAATCATACGTAAGCTAATGCAGGGTCAGCCATGTCAACCATAAGCACGTGATCCTCTCGAAATAAGAGGCTCGTTCTTTATCCTCGCGCTGCAGATACTCTGTTTTACTGTTTTCTCGCTAGTGACGGCTTCAGTTTTTACACTTACAAAGTTCGCTATGTAAATAGCAAATGCACCATGGTGTGAAGCAACTGACTCTTAAAGGGATTGAGAGATGATACTTTGATTGGTTAAAGCAGGTTATGCTCAAAACACACACAGAGACATACACACTCATTAAGAGAACAAGCACAGCCCTGTTAGACCATGCGCCGGGGCGAAGAGCGTATTTTTCCATCCTTAAAATGCCAAAAATGGATTCAGACATGCTCCTTAATGCTTTTGCACCATACGCTTTAGACTTTGTGCCTAGATTGTTAATAAATAGAGCCCATAATGTCCAGGAAATGGAGGCGTATACCCCTCTTCTAATAAATGGTGCGTCCCATATCACATACTAAAGAACTACTCTAAGCTATTTTGTAGTATAAATAGTGCGTTTTTATTCTAACAATAATAAGTGCACTTTAATTACCCGCATGATGCACTTATTAAACAAGAAAAAATTAAGTGTGGAATGCTGGACACTTTACACACTCAACGACCTTAGCTTTGCTCTCATAGCGGAAGGGGCGGGGCTATTGGATGCTCATATTGGATTACTCTTTTATTTTGGATTGTGAGAGCAAAAGTCTCCTACGAGAGTGATTATAGCGGCTCCTTAAGGTCAATGCGGGGATTCTCATGGCAGGTATTATTTGGTAGTTTGGTCATTTTTTTTTACTAAGTAAAGGCCAACCGTCAAACATCATCTGGGAAACGGTTTGAACTTTCACTTAGGGAAAAAAATACTAGTGTTTCATTTGGGACAATACTACAAACATATACCATGCTGTTAAGTGTATAAGTGCACAGTGTGCCATTTGGGACGCAACATTTTTGGTATAAAGCTCTAGCACATTTATTTCTTGAGTGAAGCGTATTTCCCATATTAGTTCCTATTAGAATCATTTTCAATTAAAATATTATTATTATTATCTTATTATTATTATTATATATTATTAGCACTATTGTTTTGAGAGTAAGAGAATTATTTACAGCTCAAAAGACTTTAAAGCAAACCTTTACTGTATTAACTGTGTTTAGCATAACAAAGACAGAAAGAAATCCACAAGAAAGTTTTTTTTTTGTGCAAAAACATGTTTATTCTCTCCATGATGTCTGTACATTTACAAGTAGTACATCTGCAAAAACAAAACAAAACCTATTTACACATGAATAGATACAGATGACAGTCTGAGTCCTGAATCACAATTGTTCAAAAGTCTTTGTTATTTCAGTTTTCCTCAACACAAACCATCTCTTTTTTTATACCTGAAGCACAGACACTTCATTATTTACTATTCCAGAAATGACTGTAAAGAAACCAAGCAAAGGGATGAGGTTAGACCGGGAGCTTCTGCATCTGCGCCGCATTATTATTGCATGTCATCGAAAAGCTGGACCTTCATAGAGACCTGGAGTTACAGATTCACAAACAGCGGCGATTACAGGAGCATATGAAAGGAGAGCCATTTAGACACATTTCGATCTAGCAAACACAACAACAGGATCCAAAGAGGAATAAATAAACTGTGACTTTTTTTTTTTACATGTGTTTTGAGATTTGGGTGTAAACATTGAAAGTCCCTGGGAAGAAGCTCAATTGTTCAGAGCATCACCATTGAGTCCAGCAGCTCTTTAGTGGCGAAACCAACAAAATGAGACCAACCCAAGAGCGGGAGGAAGATCCTGAGATGTTTTGAACTCATTTTAAAGCATGTAAAGACAAATAATAAAGTCCCACTGCAGCAAACACACCAACACAACCTCAATTGGTATAGATCGGATGCTGTTTGATTGATGCAAGTGACAGCATAAGGTTACAGCATGAAGGTTATGCCGATCTGTGCTTAATGTCTGTCAAATGAACCCAAGATTAAACATTCAGTGCTAAAATAAAGATGACTGTGTTCTGATTATGAGTAAGGTTACACTATTTTCAGGTAATACATGGTTGGCATCAGAAAGTGATTTGCACTGCAAAAAAAAAAAAAAACTCTTGTTTTTAGTCCAAATATGTAAGAATTCTTAAATCAGCATTATTTTTTTTTAGACTGGCAAATAATATTGTCTTGTTTTCAGAATTAATGAAGTGAGTTTTTCCTTCAAACAACTCTGTTAAAATAGTTGGGTTAAAAATACCCCAACATATAACCCAACTATAGATTATTATAACACCTTGATTATTTTTAACCCAATGCATTGGGTAATTTTGATTAAATTTTATTTTTTACATTCCAGTATTACTACAATTACTATTAATTCTATAAGTATGGCTGTGTAAATAAATAAATGTCTCCGCAAGGTCCTGAAGGTGAGAATGACGGCCGAATATCCCAATGTCTATCATTTCTTCAAAAAACTAACAAACTGTAGAGATGAACATGTAAGGTAGAGAAAGAGTTTTATCCATTCAATATACAGTTGAAGTCAGAATTATTAGCCCCCTTCAAATTTTTTTTTTAATATTTCCCCAATGATGTTTACCAGAGGAAGGAAATTTTCACAGTATGTCTGATAATATTTTTTCTTCTGGAGAAAGTCTTATTTGTTTTATTTCGGCAAGAATTAAAGCAGTTTTTAATTTTTTAAACACCATTTTAGGGACAAAATTATTGGGGAAAAATAAACAAGCGGTCTAATAATTCAGGGGGGCTAATAATTCTGACTTCAATTGTATATTGGCTATGAAGCATGTGTTTGTATCATCAATAATTAAGAGTGCTGGTGAAACGGATATAAAAAAAAACACGACACGGACAGGTCATTCAATAAAAAAAACAACATTATTGCGCTAGAGCTTAACTTATTAACGCAAAAACAACATTAGGCACACATATTAATGCAGCTGTTCTGTGTCAGATAAATCAGTTGACTGATTAAATTTAAAATTTTAACTTAACTAGTTGAGTTGCAATAAATAACCCAACAAAGCACCAAATATTTAACTTAACCAGATAATTTATTAATAAATAACATAATAAAGGTTAAAAATAACCCAAAAAAGCACCAAATATGTTTAACTCAACCATCGGGTTAAATAAATAACACAACGTTCTTTAGTGTTTAGGGGTAAGCTAAATAATTTTGACATTTGACTATTTTGCTTACCCCACTGGCAGATTATTTAGCTTGCTTTAGTGAAAACTCACTTCATTCTGAGCTATTATTTCTTAAAACAAGATGATATGTTTAGCTCATCTCGAAAAAGCATCCTTACTTAAGAATTTGTAAATTTTTGGACTAGAAACAAGATCAAAAACTACAAAGAAACACATTTCTTGGATGATGAAAGGGATTTTTAGGTTTCTTCATCATTGGTGTTTACAGTTTTTGCACAAGAGCGCCCCCTGGAGGAGATTTACTACTGACCACACAACTGTGCTTCCCTAACAAGATGCGCATGTTGTGTTTGACTTTTCATTTTAATGATTAATTGTTAACACTTCACTTAATTTTTAATTATTTAATGCATTTACTAACATGAACTAATTATGAACAATACAGCATTTACAATAGTTCAACATTATTATTATTAACATTATTATTATTAA
The DNA here is from genome assembly GCF_049306965.1 of Danio rerio. NCBI lineage: Eukaryota > Metazoa > Chordata > Actinopteri > Cypriniformes > Danionidae > Danio > Danio rerio. The sequence continues at coordinate 2,011,161 of NC_133181.1, forward strand.
CATGCATTAATAAAATTCAAATGAATGCTTGTTAATATTAATTAATGCACTGTGAGTTTACATAAACTAACAATGACTGTATTTTCATTAACTAACATGAGCAAATACTGTATTAAATGTATTGTTCATTGTTAGTTCAGGTTAATAGATGAACATCAACTAATATAACCTTATTGCAAAGTGTTACTGATTAATTGAATCACCCAGTCCTAGTCTTTAGGTTGAATCTGATATGAGAAACTGGACCAAAAGTTTGAGAACGTACTCTTTAAGAACGCAAACACTTGGCTAAAAAGTGAAGCACTAGAATACTTCAATCATTGCCACTTTATAAAGCGCCAAACACTGAAATATTCACTCGAGAGCTTCAAGAGGAGACTGTGGAAACGGCTCTCTTAAAGTGTTCAATGAAAGCAGAGTGATTGATCTGTCTTAATCAATCAGTTCTGCTCATTAAAGACAAACCCCGTTTCTCTTTTCTGATCACGCAGAACTGATGAACGAGCGTTTCCTCCCTCCATATCGACACACCAAGTAAAAAACACTGACTCATGCACCCCGAACAATTCACTCCCGCTCATTTACTTCAGCTCCGTCTCTGTAAGCGTAGTGATTTTTCCGGAAGATGAACCTGCTGGAGTGTTTATGATCTGAGCTCACGTGTATGATAGAAAAGAGAGGCTTTTTTTGATATAAAATCAAAGAGTCTATCCTGAAAAGTAAGTAAAGATGTAACACTTTACAATACGGATCATGTAGTTAATGTGGTCACACTTGATTTTGAAGTTAATTCTCACAATCAACTAACAATTATCTGTGACTTTGAGCTCACTGAACTCTTAATTTGATGCTTGACACAGTCACACTAGCGTAACTATTTATTTATCTACCGATTAATATTAATTACTGACTATATGGTCGGGGATAGAATGTTTTTTAACTTAAATTTCTGTAGTTTCTAGTCCAAATATCAAACATTCTTAAATCAAGCAGCATTTTTAAGATGAGCAAAATATATTATCTAAAATACAGGACATGTAGGACACAGTTAATGTGCTCACACTTTATTTCAGGGTTAATTCTCGCTATCTACTAACCATTAGCTATGACTTTCAGCTCATTAAACTTTCAATTTGCTGCTTATTTATAGTTATTAAAGTAGTAGATGGGATGTAAATTAAGTTCATGCAGTACATGTACTTTATAAATATTAATAAACAGCCACTATCTTAATAAAAGCCAGATAATAAGCCACTATTTGATGGTGAGAATTGCTCCCTATGCTAAACTGTCATGGCTAATGTATTTACTAACATAAACAACGCATCGATTACAGTATTTATTAAAATTATGAACATTAGTTAATGAAAATACTGTTGTTAGTTCATGACTCAGTGCATAAAGAAATGCTTTAGTATGGAGTCAATCCAGGGCCACATATACTTGCAAAAGGTTTTTCAAACTAAAAATAAAGTATCGAGCAAAAAATAAATAAATAAATGCAAATCTCCAAACATCGCAATTTGAAAACAAATTGAGAAATACAAATACATTTTGCTAATAAAAATAAAGAACTGCAAAAGGAAAAGTTTTGAGACAACAAAAAAAAAACTGCAAATAAAAATCAAGCAATTAAAGCAAGTATTTGCAATAAAAAAAAAAAAAAAAAAAAATATATATATATATATATACATATACATATATATATATATATACATATACATATATATATATATATATATATATATACATATACATATATATATACATATACATATATATATATATATACATATACATATACATATATATATATACATATACATATACATATATATATATATACATATACATATACATATATATATATATATATATATATATATATATATATATACATATACATATACATATATATATATATATATATATATATATATATATATATATATATATATATATGCTGCTTTTCTTTATAGCATTGCCTTTACAAAACCCATCCAGCAATTTCCGGACTTACAGGGCTGTAAGACCACCTCAGTGATGCTGTGTTTCCAGGTGATGACGTAGTTTAAATGGGGGCAGGTCTGGGCCTGCTGTAATTGCCCAGGTCCCCTTGACTCCGCCCCCTCGTCAAATCAGGGCCACAAAGTGAAACGCGCAGAAACGTGAAGAGCAAAGTGAAAACAGCATCGCAAACTCAACTGCAGGGCTTAATTTGTGCCGGAACAAGGCGGATCCGGCACTTCATTTTACAGATCCCCCTGATCAACCGCCCTCCTGTCCCGTCCGCTGTTCACTTTCACTTTTTTCCGCGACTCCACCAACTCTTCACTTTTATCCGCAACACCCCCGCTCCCGCTCACTATCGTTCACGACACCCCTCCGCCATCCACCACACCAGTCCCCCCACCCCAACCCCCTCCCCCAGCTCTCCACTTTCGTGCGCAGCACCTCTCCATGCATGGGTAACATGCCGGATCCATAACCCCGAAAAGGCAATGCTATTAAAAAATTGTTTTTTACTTGCAAATATTACATTTTTTTTTTTTTTTTTTTGCACTGCTGGATTTTCATTTGCAGTTCTTTTTTGTTTGCAAATGTAATTTTTATTTTAAAATTCTTGAAAATATTATTAGCATTTTTTGCTCAACACTTTATTTTTTGTTTGCAAAAATTTATTTTATTTTAATGTAACAAATGCTTAACTATTATTGGAGAATTCTGTAATTTGTATTGTTCATGTTAGTAAATACATTAACTAATTATCCCCTATTGTAAAGAGTTACTAATAAAGTCTTGCAGTCAAACTTTACAATAAGATTTAATGTATTTACTAACATCAACTAATTAAGAACAATACATCAACACCATTTATTAATAATAATTGTGCATTTATTAATGCAGCGTTTCTCAACCACGTTCCTAGAGGCGTACCAGCCCTGAATCAGATCATCAGCTCATTAGCAAAGCCAGAAAGAGCTGTAATGAGTGTGACAGACAAAGGAGACATCCAAAACATGCAGTGCTGGTGCTCCTCCAGGAACGTGGTCGAGAAACACTGTACTAAAGAATAATTAAAATCCAAATTCATGTTGTTATCATTGGTTAATACATCGTGAGTCAACATGAACGACTTTATTTTGACAAAATAATGACTAACAAAACACTCTGTAATGACTTTATAATAACAAAACACTTTATAATGACTAACATAAAACAAATGCTGTAATAAAGATGTTGTTCATTGCTTGTTTATGTTAGTAAATGTATTAACTGATAGTAACTAACACAACCGTATGGTAAAGTGTTACCAGCTTTGCTTTAGATCAGTGGTCTCAAACTCAGTTCCTGGAGGGCCACAGCTCTGCACCGTTTAGCTCCAACTCACACCTGCCGAACAGTAATAGTCTCTATAGTCTTGATTATTTGTATCAGGTGTGTTTGATTAGGGTTGGAGCAAAACTGTGCAGAGCTGCGGTCCTCCAGAAATTGAGTTTGACACCTGTGCTTTAGATGAACAGATCAGTCTAAATTTAACTTAATTCTCCTGTCATCAAGTTTTTTTTTAATCACATAACATTCCTACTTCACAAACCTTGCATTAAACGACATTCAAATAAAACATGGCACAGGACAATATTTTTATTCGCATTTTTATCATTTTTTTTCCTTCTTTTTGTCATTTTGTGTAAATTCACCTTCGTCAACACTACTGTACGTACAGGATAAAAGCTTACGTTGTCCGACCGGAGACGTGTGTTCATGAGATGGAGGCAGTTGCTCGTTGATTCTGTGCAAAATTCGGCAGAAACACAAGTGGCAGAGAGAGCGGATTACATTTGTACAAAATCATAAAACATAGTAAACACGATTCGAGTGTCCTTTTAATCCGCTGCCGCGTTCATTGGCTCGGTCACATGACTTCATAAGAGGTCCAAAGCATCCTCAGTGTATCTTTAAAACAGCAAAGAGCGTCTTTTTGTCCGCGTTGTATGAAAACGTCCACCGCACTCAACAACAAGTCATCCAAAAACAATGCAAAATTCAACATTCAGCGTTGTGGTTTTGTCCGTGTAAAAGCGCGCACACACACACACTCACACACACATTGAGATCAGCTGGGTAAAGCCATGGTGTCGATCACCTGCTCCAGTTTAGCCCTCAGTCTCTGCCGGCGGGACTGTTCGTCTCTCTCCAGCGCAGACAAGATCTACACAAAACACAACACAGTGGGGAAATTAAAGACTAAAGAAATGTTGTGTTGTTTGTCTTGTTGTTCTGTTTTTCGTAGGTTATGGAAGATGTTTCTTATTCTTTTTTTCCCTTTTGTTTTTGAATTGGATTTTGAGTCTGTACTAAAGTTTGATTTAATCATTTTAAGCAGGTCTTAATTTTCCTTTATCCTTGTTTTAATACATTTTAATGTTTTTTTTGTTTGTTTGTTTCAGATTTTTTATTTTTTTTTATTTAAAGATTTACAATGACAGAACAGTGGTATAGGTGTCTCATGTCATCATATACAATAATATAGCAATCTATTATACAATTGTCCATCGGCTAATAATTCAAGTCTTTTGTAAAGGGTAAAATTAATAAAATAAAATAAAAAAAATAATTAAAATAAAAATTTAATAAAAATCGAGATACATTCTCCAAAAACTCCAATAGAGTATTCCAGACATGCCAGAAATCATCAGATTTCTGACGCAAGTCATAAGTCAGTTTTTCCAAGGGTAAGAAAATGGCAACCTCATTTGAATGTTTTTAATAATTTTTATTTTTGTTGATTTTATTTTATGTTTAAGTAAGGAACTGCGAAATACCATTGTGTATGAAATGTGCAATATAAATAATCTTCCCTTGCCTTGCAAAGTAACCAAAATTGAGCAGACACACGTCCAATAACCAACAATTCATCTCAAACTTTTACCACTTTTAACATTTTATTAATTGCCTCTATTTTACCAATATATTTGAATAATCTTTCTTACAATATCATTAGTTTAAAAGCTCTCCATATATATATATATAGCTACCTAGTGAGGACCAGCAATGCATTGCTCAAAATTCCAGCAATTTACTCAACCCAAGCTCATTCTGGAAACGTAGCCCCGCGGACGTTTCTGGAGACCGCGATTTACGTGGCCGGAGGTACGTAAGGCCGCATTTAGTTTTTTTCGAGCGAACACTCCGCCCCTCCTCTTCGCTCTCGCCGGCCGACGGCTCGCCTCCGAGTGGAGGGCTTTCCCGATGCAATCAGTTTGTCCGCTTAGCTCACAGCGTTGCGTCGGCGCCGGGAGCCGGGAGGCCCCGGAGGAGGAGTAGCCGGCCGCGGTGGACGACGACCGGGATCCAGTCCGGGGAACAGCAGGTTCCGGAAATCAGGTAAGATTAAAAACGGAATCCGAAAAATAAGGGCGAGAACGCGGCGGGATCCGAAAACGCGGTCGAAATCGAAGACGAGGGCTTTTTTTTTTTTTTCTGGACGGCTTTTGCGAAGCGTCGCTCGGATTTAGGGAAGGAGGAGGAGGAGGAGGAGGAGGGCGGCCGAGTCGGCCAATCCGGCGGCTTTTCGCGCAAGAACGGCGCGGGCGCGAACGGCGCGCGCTCCCGAGAGGCGCCCGAGACACGAAAAAGCGCACACAGCGGCCTCTCGCGGATCCGCGAAAACAAAAACCGCTCGAATACGTACCTCTCGGGACGTAAATCGCGGTCCGCAGAAACGTCCGCGGGGCTACGTTTCCACAATGAGCCCGGGTTGAATTTACTGGTAATGTTACAATGAAATGTCTGGCATTTTTATGTTTACACATGATCTCTACAGTAAATATAGAACTGATTCTAATACCTCCCTCCATCATTGAGATCTTGTGATCTTAAATTACTCACTGTACCTAAAATAAGCTTTAAAAAAAAACGGGATGATCAAGCATTTTGCAGTTGCTAAACCCTGGAACACTCTACCAATTCACGTAGACTTTCCCCGTCTATTTCTGTATTTAAGTCAGTTTTAAAGACCTATCTATTTCCTCTCGCTTTTAACACGTATACACTGTTTTTGTTTTTGTTTTGCTTTAATTTGTTCTTTTATATTCTGTTTTCTTATGTCTTTAGTACTCCTATGTACAACACTTTGGTTGTTTTTAAATGTGCTTTATAAATAAATATTGTATTGTATAAAAGTTTGTCTATAAAAGTCTAAAAGGAGTTCTAAGAGGAATTTGTGAATGCAGAGGACAGTTTTTGGGGAAGGTTTGCCTCGCACACAAATTACTGTACTGACCTCGTCCTTGTATTTGGTGATGTAGGAGAAGATTTCGTGCAGCGCGCTCATGCT
>NC_133181.1:2030000-2052500 GCF_049306965.1 Danio rerio
TGTTAAACTAGTTGGGTTAAAAACAGCCCAACATTTAACTCAACTATAGGTTGTTATATTATAGCACCTTCCCAACTATGGGCTATTTTAATTATTATATAATTTAGCCCAACACATTGGGTTATTTTGATTAAATGTTTTTTTTTCTTTTTTTTCTCCATACTTATATATAATATAGCTGCAGTAATTAAATTAGGGTATGGTGTAAAATTAGGAGCAAAATGATGCAACATGATATATTAATGTGCCTTATAAACAGCCATCATCCTCAAAACATTAATGTTAAGACATTAGGAAACACTAAGAATGATCCCTAAACTAAAGCATTGCCAGATCACTCATAATATAATATAAGTGTATCTCCTGTACAGCAGTGCATCTTCATTGTTGCTGTGGTTACCTGTTCGTGCGCTATGTGTAAAAAAGCTCCAATTGTTACCTAGTAACTTGCGGATGTAGTTGCCATGGGTACTGAGCAGTGGGGTGTAGAGGCAGAGGATGCGCTGCTGTTACCTGATAGTGTGCCAGAGTATTGAGACGCTTCCAGTCGTTGTCGATTTTGGTGGTGACATCCTCGTCCTGGAGAATAATACGTGCCATTCGACCCTGACGCCACTCTGAACACACAAAACGCACAGTTAGAATAAGATGACAGAGTACTATTAAAAACATCCTGTAAGATTCAGAACTTAAAACATTCTGGCTAGTGACCGTGATTATTTGCGTCAATATTGTAATCATGACTTTTTGAATCAATTATGAGTTGGCCATTTAAGCAAAGATTTTAAATAAATAAATAAATAAATAAATCATAATAATTAAAATATTCCCTTTTTCCCCTGTATTAAATAAATAAATTAAAATCTCCCTTTGTTCCCATATATAAAATAATACATAAATAAAAATAGATAAAATAAAAATATCCACTACTTCCTCTATATTAAAGAAATACAATAAATTAATAAATAAAATGAATGAATAAAAGTCCTCCGTTGTTCCCTATATTAAATAAATAAATAAATAAAAAAAATAAAAATCTTCTCTTGTTCCCCAATATTAAATAAATAAATATATTAAATAAAAATCTCCCCCTTTTCCCCCTATATTAAAAAAAAAAAAAAATCTTATACAATATTTCTGCTGTATTAAATAAAAATAAATAAATAAAATAAATAAAAATCTCCCCTTGTTCTCCTACATTAAATAAATAAACATAATAAATAAATTAATTAATAAAAAAAAACCTTTGTTCCCCTATATAAAATAAATAAATAAAAGTCTCCCGTTGTTCCCCTATATTAAATAAATATAATAAATAAATAAATAAATAAATAAATAAATAAAAATCTCTACTTGATCACCTATATTAAATAAATATAATAAATAAATAAAAATCTCTCCTCTTTTTCCTGTATTGAATAAATAAATACAAATAAATAAAATAAAAATATCCACTATTTGCCCTATATTAAATAAATAAATAATCTCCCCTTGTTCCCCTATAATAAATAAATATAATATAATAAATAAATATAATAAATAAATAAATAAAAAGAAAATCTCCCCTTTCGCCTACGTTAAATAAATAAATAAATAAATGAATACTATTAAAATCATCCTGTAACTCAAAACTTTCTGGTTAGTGAACAAAAAGCTTATATTAAAGTCAAATTGCCAAAGCAACAGGATGTGAAATGTGGCTATTTATTATGCAATAGTGTGGCTAAGCTCCGCCTCCACCAAAAGGTTGACGCCTACTTCTGCATTACTGCCAGATCAGTAGGGCTGCTTGATTGTGGAGAAAAAAAAATTAAATAAATCATAACCACGATTATTTTGGCCCGTATTAGAATCTGTTAATCAATCAATTATGATCTGTTTATATGTACAATATGTCTAATATGACAAAATCTCAGAGAAATATCCACAAGATGAATGTATAAAATTGATGGTCATTTTCTGGATGTGCAGTTTGTAGAGTAAAGGTCAGTCTAACTGAGCATCTTCTTCAAGCTGTTAAAGCACACTGTAAACACAAGAAAGCAGATAATTCTCTTACCGAGATCCATGTCTCCGACTTTGGGCCGCTGTGAGTACGGCGTGCCCTTAAAGACGGCGTCCAGCAGCTTCTCTTTGACCTGCGTGACGGTGTCACAGTTCAGGCATTTCACCATCACCTCGGCTGCGTTCTCATTCTCAGGGTTAATGCAGTGCAGCGTCTGCAGGTCACACAAACACACTCACACATTACCCAATCTACAGGAGATCAACCTGCTTTTGCTAAATGTTTTTGGAAGATAGAAAAATTATTTTAAGTCAGAATGATTCGCCCTCCTGTGAATCTGGTTTTCTTTTTCAAATATTTCCCAAATGATGTTGAACAGATTTAGCAAATGTTCACAGTATTTCCTATAATGTTTTTTCTTCTGGAGAAAGTCTTGTTTGCTTTATTTTGGCTAGCAAAAAAAGGCATTTAAAGGTCAATATTATTATCCCCTTAAGCAATTTTTGCTTTGATTGTCTCCAGAACAAACCACTGTTATACAATGACTTGCCTAATTACCCTAATTTTACCCTAATTAACCTAGTTAAGCCTTTGAATGTCATTTTAATATCACATTTCTTTCTTCTGGTGAACACTAAAAGATATTTCAAAGAAAGCTGAAAACCTGTAACCATTGACTTTCAGTAGGAAAAACAAACACATAAGTCAACGGTTACAGATTTCCAACATTTTTCAAAGCATCTTCTTTTGTTTTTAATACAAACAGGTTTAAAATGACTAAAGAGTAAATAAACAATGACAGAAGAAAGAAGAGGAGGGAATTCAAGAGGAGCACGTGATATGATTGACCGCAGCTGGTCTCATCTACAATCATTAGTCAGCCAATCAGATTAATCCAAACTCACTATAAGTAGCCTGGCAAAAACTTACTCCCTGATCTTCGTTTTCCGAAAAGAAACCCCCCCCCCTTCTCCCCCTTTCTTCCTTTACCACGGGGAGCTCTCGAGAACTACCTGATCTCGTACTCCCCTTACATGCTCAATCGACGAGGCGGGAATTAGGCTCAATTATTTCCGAGCTCAGGGTTCTCTCCTGGGACAGCATGCCAAACCTGCTAATAGCGTCAAGCAATCTGTAAGTGTGAATACTTGAAATGCATGCAGCTTTAAAATGACTAAAGAGTAAATAAATGATGACAGAATAAATTTTTTAGCATGCACTTTCCCATTAATGAATAAATGCTGATTAAAAAAAACTAAAGAATAAAGAAATGGAAGTCAGTAGTTACAGGCTTCCAACATTTTTCAAAATATCTTCTTTTGTGTTTGCCAAAAGAAAGAAATGCAAAGTTTTAAAATGACTACAGAGTAAATGAAGGATGACAGAAATGAAGTTTTAGCATGCACTTTCCCATTAACAAATAAATGCTGTGATTAAAAAAAAGAAAACAGATATGGAGGTCAATGGTTACGGGTTTCCAACATTTTTCAAAATATCTTCTTTTGGGTTTAACAAAAGAAAGAAATGCAAGCAGATTTAAAATGTCTAAAGAGTAAATAAGCAATGACAGAATAAACATTTTTTGCATGCACTTTCCCATGATATGATATGAAAGGCGATGGTTACAGGTTTCCAACATTTTTCAAAATATCTTCTTTTGTGTTTGCCAAAAGAAAGAAATGAAAAGTTTTAAAATGACTAAAGAGTAAATAAACGATGACAGAATTGTAATTTTTGTCATTTTAAATGTCAAATTAGCTGAATATTAGTATCTAGAAAAATATCAAGTCAACTATTGTCGTCATCATGACAAAGATAAAAGAAATCAGTTATTAGAAATGAGTTATTACAACTATTGTGATTAGAAATCTGTTGAAAAGTCTTAATAATATTTTATAAAAAAAAAAATATTTATAAAAAAGTTATTTGGGGGTTGGGGGCAAATAATTCTGACTGTATTCTGTATATTACGTCCAAATATTCATCTTTGTTTCGGGCTTATTCAGAGCGGTTTGCTTGATGTTGTGTGCCACTGACCAGTGTTTTGTAGTCGATCTGCTGTCGGATGAGTTTGTCTTCACTCAGTGAGTATCTGGCTTCTCCAGTGATGGAGTCGATCGGTCCTTTCTCCATCTGCTGCTTTATGGCACAGTACAGCATGAAGAGAGGCTCGCCTGCACACTCCTGAACACACAAAACACACACACGGCACAATTACACACCAGCACACTCTCAAACACACACATGACAGAATGCGTTCCTAAAATCATTGGGAAAATATGTCCTGGGCTACATTTTTGAGAACTGAGAAATATGTTTATTGTATGTATGTATGTATAATGTACAGTTTGTAAATGACCTATTGTAAATACATCTATTTGTGATTAGTAATTTGCATTGCTAAGCAGTTCACAACTTTAAAGGTTAATTAAGAAACATAAAATAAATACTCATTATTAAAATAATAACAATGCAATTTAATGTAAAATCAATACAAATTAAATTAAGTAAAAAAAAAACATTAAAATTAAAATCTGTATTCTATATGCATTTGCCAGAAATGATCTGTTCCACAACACACATTGACACCAGGACAAACTGATGATGCATCCCAAAAGTGGCATCAATTTCAGCTGTGAGCCGGTATAACCAAAGTGCCAGCGTAACTGCATGATGGAGGAAGTTTTCCATTACTGGATAACTGTGTCTGCAGCATCAAGTCTTGCTATTTTGTCAATTGTGGTCATTTTGTCCACTTTCCCCAATGACTGGCACTTGTGGATTTATTTTTACTCGCCCCTCTCGCTTTGGTTCTGTCCATTTCACAGCACTTCAGCGCTCTCAGAAACACCTCATGTGTGTGACCGAGAAATGAGCGCTGAACACACAAGTCAAAATACTTTTAGTGTGGCACATCATTTCTTTATTTATTTCATCATTTTTGGTGTGTTTGGCACATTTACTTCAGACCTTTCAGCCACCTCACCAAATATATATATATATATATATATTTTTTTTTTTTCTGTCAGTAGCTTCAATGTCTGTCAGTCAAACTTGGTCTATTTTTGAATTCTAATGATATAGACAAATCAAACATATAGAGGAGCCAGGAATATTTTCATAAGCTAAAAAGTTTAATTAATGACTTTTATAACATTTATTGAACTAAAGAAAACAATAAAATTGCATTACTACCATAATTTGTGTATTTTAATTATGTAATGCTGTTTTTTTTACATTAACATTGTATTTTAATAATGTGAAGATGCTATAGAATCTGTATTTTATTAGTCTAAAACCCTAAATGCATGTTAAAAAAATGATTGCTTGCATTATTATTATTTAATCATATAAATGCATTTAATTAAAAAATTGCATTATTACGACTTTAAAATATCGATGTTTGTTTTATCATTTTAATTTATTTACATTATAATTGTTGCATTATTAAAATCACTTTATTATGTATTTGTTTCCTTTATAATACAGATTTAAAGTGTTTCCAAACCTTTATGAGTTTCTGTCTTCTGTTGAACACAAAGCTATTTCGAAGAAATCTGAAAACCTTTAACTATTGACTTTCAGTTGGAAAAACAAATACTATGGAAGTTAATGGTTACAGGCTTCCAACATTTTTCAAATGTCTTCTTTTGTGTTCAATGCAAACAGGTTTCAATTGACTAAAGAGTAAATAAATGATGACAGAGTAATTTTTATGAGAACTTTCCCATTAATGAAATAAATAAATAAATAAATAATAATAATAATAATAAACGCTGTTATTAAAAAAAAAACTACAGATATGGAAGTCAATGGTTACAGATTTCTAACATTTTTTTAAATATCTTCTTTTGCTTTTGACAAAAGGAAGAAATGCAAAGCTTTAAAATACCTAAAGAATAAATAAATTATGACATAAATTTTTTTTTTGCATGAACTTTCCCATTAATCAATAAATGTTGTGATTTTAAAAAAAAATAAAATTTGGAAGTCGATGGTTACAGGTTTCCGCTATTTTTCAAAATATCTTATTTTGATTTAAGAGAAAATACATGCAAGCAGTTTTTAAATGAATAAAGTGTAAATAATTGATGACAGAATAAATTTTTTTCAAGAACTTTCCCATTAATTAATATATGTAGTAATTAAAAAAAATAATAATAAAATATGGAATTCAATGGTTACAGGTTTCCAACATTTTTCAAAATATCTTCTGTAGCGTTTAACAGAAGAAAGAAATGGAAGCAGTTTTAAAATAACTAAATAAGCAAATGATGAAAGTATTGTCATTTTTGCATGCACTTTCTCTTTATTAAATGCTGTGATAAGAAAAAAATACAAATATGGAAGACAGTGGTTACAGGTTTCCATCATTTTTCAAAGTATCTTCTTTTGTGATAAGTCAAAATAAATGCAAACAGGTTTAAAAAGCCTAAAGATTAAATAAATGATGACAGAAATCTAATTTTAGCATGAACTTTCCTATTAATTAATAAATGTTGTGATTCCAAAAAGAAAACAGAAATGGAATTTAATGGTTACAGGTTTCCAACATTTTTTAAAATATCTTCTTTTGTGTTTTACAAAAGAAGGAAACGCAAAGTTGTAAAATGACTAAAGAGTAAATAAATGATGACAGAATTGTAATTTTTGCATGCACTTTCTCATTAATAAATAAATTCTGTGATTTAAAAAAAGAATACAAATATGGAAGTCAGTGGTTACAGGTTTCCAACATTTTTCAAAGTATCTTCTTTTGTGTTAAGAAGAAATAAATGCAAACAGGTTTAAAAAGCCTAAAGATTAAATAAATGATGACAGAAATCAAACTTTAGCATGAACTTTCCCATTAATTAATAAATGCTGTGATTAAAAAGAATACAGATATACAGGTTTCCAACATTTTTCAAAATATCTTCTTTTGTGTTTAACAAAAGAAAAACAAGCAGCTTTAAAATAACTAAATAATAAGCAAATGATAAAAGAATTGTCAATTTTGCCTGCACTTTCCCTTTAATAAATAAATGATGTAATTTAAAAAAAAAAGAATACAGAAATGAAAGTCAAAGATTACAGATTTCCAACCTTTTTCAAAATATCCTCTTTTGGGTTTGACAAAAAAAACTGCAAAGCTTTAAAATGGCTTTTTAAAAATGAATAAATTCAGTGATTAATACAGATTTTACAGATGTGTTTATTTCGTTGGTACTGTCTTAAAGAGCTTATGTGCAACTCCTACAACAATAAATAAGATGGAAAAAACACTCTTGCTTCTCCCGGGAGCGTCAGGCGTGTAAAAACAGCTGTTTAGACGTGGAAACGAGCATCGGGAAACGCGAACAGAGCCGAGGCGAGCAGACGAGGGTTAATCGAAGGCTAATGACTGTGGAGGAGAAGCTGCAGAAACACTTCAGAGCTGGATACGTGTCAAACAGCCAATCACACGCCTCCTACACACATCCTCTGGCTTTCATCGTTCACAACTGCTGCTCTTCTCGTCTCGCTCTCGCTAATTTGATCATCATCTTGGTTCTGTCAGTCCCGTCTGTCTCCTGAGAGTTTGTTTTTAATGTATGACACAAATGTGAGGTGGAGAACGCACTACCAGATCAGTGCGCTAGTATTTAAAGCTCCCGTGAAATCAGTATGAAGTGTTTGAGATGTTGGTAGGGCTGAGCGACATGATACAAGTCATCTCATATCCTGATAACCATATTTATTACACAGCTGTCTGATATATTTGCGTCTGATTGGTCAGGCGCAACATTTAAGGTATGTTATTCCCAGATAACAACCAATAAATAATCCAGACTCATCATGAAACTTGAGTGTCAGTGAATAGTTACAATACTACTATACTGATATACTCCATCAGCTGTTTATGTTTCTTTCAGCTTTGTGTTTTAGACTGTTTGGTGCCATCTAGTGTCTGAATAACGCGCAGGTTAGTGTATACTCCATCAGCTGTTTCTGTCAGCTTTGTGTTTTTGACTGTTTGGCGCCATCTAGTGTCTGAATAATGAGCAGGTTAGTGTATACCCCATCAGCTGTTTTTGTTTTTGACTCTTTCGCGCCATCTAGTGTCTGAATAATGTGCAGGTTAGTGTATACTCCATCAGCTGTTTTTGTTTCTGTCAGCTTTGTGTTTTTCACTGTTTGGCGCCATCTTGTGTCTGAATAATTCGCAGGTTAGTGTATACTCCATCAGCTGTTTTTGATTTTGACTCTTTGGCGCCATCTAGTGTCTGAATAATGCGCAGGTTAGTGTATACTCCATCAGCTGTTTTTGTTTTTGACTCTTTGGCACCATCTTGTGTCTGAATAATGCGCAGGTTTGTATATACTCCATCAGCTGTTTCTGTCAGCTTTGTATTTTTGACTGTTTGGCGCCATCTAGTGTCTGAATAATGCACAGGTTAGTGTATACTCCATCAGCTGTTTTTGATTTTGACTCTTTGGCGCCATCTTGTGTCTGAATAATGCGCAGGTTAGTGTATACTCCATCAGCTGTTTCTGTCAGCTTTGTATTTTTGACTGTTTGGCGCCATCTAGTGTCTGAATAATGCACAGGTTAGTGTATACTCCATCAGCTGTTTTTGATTTTGACTCTTTGGCGCCATCTAGTGTCTGAATAATGCGCAGGTTAGTGTATACTCCATCAGCTGTTTCTGTCAGCTTTGTGTTTTTGACTGTTTGGCGCCATCTAGTGTCTGAATAATGCACAGGTTAGTGTATACTCCATCAGCTGTTTTTGTTTCTGTCAGCTGTGTGTTTTTGACTCATTGGCGCCATCTTGTGTCTGAATAATGCACAGGTTAGTGTATACTCCATCAGCTGTTTTTGTTTCTGTCAGCTTTGTGTTTTAGACTGTTTGGCGCCATCTAGTGACTGAATAATGCGCAGGTTAGTGTATACTCCATCAGCTGTTTCTGTCAGCTTTGTGTTTTTGACTCTTTGGCGCCATCTAGTGACTGAATAATGCGCAGGTTAGTGTATACTCCATCAGCTGTTGACGTTTCTGTCAGCTTTTTTTTGCTTAATTTACATATTAATAAACTATTATAGCTCAGAGCAATGTTTTGTGTCTAATTTTTATGTTTTGTGGCAAGTGGCTATGGATTAAGGAGGATAAAGTATATCTAGGATGGTTGTTTTTGCTAAATAAAAGCCCTTCGTCTTTATAAAACAGTGGCTTCTGATAAACCTATCGGGCTTTATTCTGTGATAACAACCTCCTGGTTGTACTTTATCATTTACATATCACAATATAGAATCTTTCCTGTAAATTAACTCAGTTATTAATTCATATACATTGTAATATTTCTTTCTAAGTCACTACATAATTCATTAATATTGTTATTTGATCAATATAGTGAATTCTAACACTGGCATAGAGAAACACGGATCATACTTTATTTTAAGGTGCAATTCTCAATGTGAACAAACCACTAATTACAATGTTTAGTTCACATAAACTACTAATTAGCTAATTATTAATAATTATTAAGGTATACCTGACAAAAGTCTTGTCGTCTATCCAAGTTTTAGTAACAACAAATAATAACTCAACCTCAAGTTGATGATTTAATATCAGAAGTGTCTCATATGAAAGGCGAAGGCCTCTAGATTTTGCTTATTTGAGCTCAATAAAATCTGATCATGTCTTGATAATTAATGATTTGATGAGGACAGTGCGGTCTGACTCTGCTTAAACTAAAGTCTCATCACTGAACAGAAATAATGTCCAGTATAGAATATAAAGTCCTGCTGCAGTGGAGACAGAATGAATATTGTGTCTGACTCCATCATGAGCTTGGAGGACTGCATCCATACATCTCTGCACTGACTCACATCACTGATTAATAAAGTCATCTGGAATGAAGAAGAAAGCGTTCAGCAGGATCCCAGAGTTCATCAAGAGACTTTTTGTTCATCTTTAACGCCTCCTCCATCTTACCCCAGATATGCTTAATAATGTTCATGTCTGGTGACTGGGCTGGCCAATCCTGGAGCAGCTTGAGCTTCTCTGCTTTCAGGAGCTTTGATGTGGAGGCTGAAGTATGAGGAGCGCTATCCTGCTGGAGAATTGTCCCTCTCCTGTGGTTTGTAATGTAATGGGCTGCACTAATGTCTTGATACCTCAGGCTGTTGATGTTGCAGATCTCTCGCACGCCCCCATACTGAATGAACCCCAAACCATGATTTCTCCTTTACCAAACTTGACTGATTTCTTTGAGAATCTTGGTCCATGCTGGTTCCAGTAGGTCTTCTGCAGTATTGGTGATGATTGATGCAGATCAACAGATGATTCAGTTCATGCAATAAGCCGGTGTAGAACTGCTGGAAAATAATTAGTTTTTTTTTTAAGTTCACCACTAAAATAGTTTCCCAAACTATGATGACTTTCGTTACACTATCAAAACCCCAGAAATGTGCCATCAATGTCGTTTCACGCAGTCTTTATGGGTAATTTATGGCTAATTATCCTAAGTAATTAAAGCGTATAAAAAAACTCAGACAGGTTTGATCATCAGCACCGGTAAAACAACAGCCGCCTGTGACTCCTGCTGGATGTTTGTCGTGTCTCTTGTGTCCCTCGCTGGGATCCGTAGTGTGACGGCGCGGCCCGTCCATATGCTGGTCTGCCACACTGCGCTCATTAGCACAGGGGATAATTAAACACACAGCTGTTAATGAGGCAGTGTGTGTTTACGGAAGAGCTTTATATTAATGCAGGTTTCTAAAGACTGTAATAATGAACTTCCCCTGAGGGACGCATCTCACTCTCTTGTTTGTAAATCTCAGGATGTGACCACAAATAAACACAAGGAGAAATAATCATTTAACATCCAGCACAATGTTGTGCTTATATCGACTGTGTTCTCTTTTAAAAATTGATTCAAATATCATTGTAATTAATGTCAGGTGTTTCAGATAGGGTTTTAATGTCTTGGTGCAAATCTTTTTCTACATTTGTTTAAAAACGGCCATGCCATATTTCATAATTTTACTACAATGTTAATTTGAATTGGCAAAACTATCAGCAATTTATGCAAATGTAAAATAAAAATAATTTAAGCATTTTGAATATTTTAAGTTATATTTGGTTCACCAAGGCTTAATGTTTTTCATAAAGTTGTCACAATCACCAGTGCTCTAATCCTTGCAGATCATTGGAGAACAACACATACACTGAACTGGACTACAATACCATCATGCACCTCACACACACACACCAGTTCCTGACTGCCTGATTACACACACAGCTGGTAACTCATCATGGACTGATGACCTGGACTTTACATTCACCTCTCACACACACTTTGCTGAGTCTTGTCATCCTAGCATTACGAAGCGTTTTCCTTTTGTCTATTCTTTCCATGCCTGTTGACCCTCGCCTTGTTTTTGTTGATGCTGTTTGCCATTTGTAAATAGCTTTTCTGTATGCAAATATACTCAAATGTGAAATTTTAATCATTTTTCAAATATTTCCAGATTTTTTTTTTGACATTTAATAGAGCAATGAAACTTTTTTTAGTATTTCCAATTAGATCTTACTTCAGGAAAAAAGTCTTATTTCTTTTAGTTCGGCTGGAATAACAATTATATGCACTTTTTTCTTATTTTAAATGGCTAATGTCAATATTATTAGCCCCCTTAAGAAATATCTAGTTTTTTGTGGCTACAGAAACAACCACCGTTGTCCAGTAACCTGCTAATTAACCTAACTTGCTTAATTCTCCTAATCAAGCCTGTAAATGACACTTTATTAGTGAGGGAATCAGTTGTGCTGTTAGTCATTTAGTCACAATTTAATGCCTTATTTACTTACCCTATTGTAAGGTAATGTAATGTGTATTTATATAGTGCGTTTATTGTGTATGGCCATACACCCAAAGCGCTTCACATCATGGGGGGGGGGGGGGGGGGGGGGGGTCTCTCCACACAACCACCTGTGTGCAGCATCCACTTGGATGATCCACTTTATTATTTTGCTTGTTTTAAGGGAAAAACTTGCTTAAGACACAATTTTTTGCCTGCAAATGCTTCTTGATTTCTTGAATTTTCAGATATTTGTACTTAAAATAAAAAACAAAAAGTAAGAATACATTTTTTTGCAATGAACTGCACTCACACTAGGCTATCTAAACTGTGCCTGGACATGTTTCCCGGTTTGTTTGACAACTGTGAGTGCTCTTAATCTTGCCCAGGCACGGTTCAGTTGAAGGCAATTGAAGAGATGTGGCAGAGCACGGTTCGTTAGGGCTTAGTGTGAGTGCAAAGTGTGCCTGAGCGTGAAACTGAAGGTGCAACATCACCTCTAAGATGCAGTGTGAGTGCAGGTTACTGACTTAGTCAATTAAAAACAGCCTAAAAGTAAAAAAAAAACTATGGGCCCTATCATACACACGGCGCAGTGTGGTGCAAGACGCGGCGCAATATTCTTTTGGTAGTTTCAGCTTGGCGCAAGAGTGGTTTTGAGGCGTTGCGCTACGCTGTATAAATAGAAAATGCATTAGCGCTCATATGTGCGCCCATAGGCGTTCTGGTCTAAAAAGGAAGGCGTTCTGAGGCGGACCACTGGCGCGTTGCTATTTTGAGAAACTATAATAGATTTTTCATTAGACCAAAACAAACCCGGTCTAAACTCCAGCGCCTCGCTTATGCACTGCTTAATACAGACAAGAGAGCAACAGGCAAATATCTTTACATATGAAAAAATGTAAATATTAAGGATATATATATAGGATATAATAAGAATAGATATAGGATATAAATATAAAGGCAAATATTACAAAACATATTATTTTCTAGCCTACATAAATATGAAAAATCACTGCTTTCATGTCTTCTTCATCTCGGGAGGCTTTTTCAGTTCATTCATAACAGTTTGCTTTTGTATAATGTTATTATTATTAGCAGTATTATTTATTATATCCATATTTATATTTGTTTTATTAAAAACAAGCTTAGATTTGCCCACCTGTCAGGTTTTAGACCATATGGGGCACAGCATGTGTTTTAGGATATAACTCAGGTATTTGAGCACATTTTGTTATTATTATTCATTATTAGAACTGAATTTAGAAATAGTTTTGAAACGAATATTTGCGCTTAACAAACGAAATTAATTATTTATAGACTAATTGATGTCTGTGTGTAAAGGTTTCCCTATCCAAGAGCGAAAGTGAAAGTGATCCATTATCTCTCATTCTCACGCTGTAGATGCTCTGTTTAACAGTTTTCTGTTAATAAACTGTTTACTGTTTGCTTGTGAAATGCTCAGTTTTTCCACTTAGACTTACTTTACGTCCTGTAAATAGTGAATGCGCTTATGGCGCGATGCATCTGGCTCTTAAAGGGAATGGGAGATGCGACTCTGATTGGTTTATTCTTAAAACACACCTATAACTCATTAAGAGAATAAACTCAACACTTTTAGACCATGTGCCTTGGCGCAAGGCAGATTTCCCGTCCTTAAATTAGCAAAAACGTGTCCTGACACGCCCTGAAAGCGTTTGCGCCCTGCGTTTTGCGCTCTGCGCATGGACCGTCAAAATAGAGCCCTCTGACTCAAATGTCTGTTTTACCTACTGTTACTATTTTGAAAGCAAAAAGCAAAATAACTTTCATCCTATCCATCAAAAATGTTATTCTCAAGCCTGACTAATAACATCCGTCTAGAAGGAGCAAACTAGACCAGAATAATCCACAGCAAACCACCTTCGACTGCTGATAAAGCGGTTTTCATCCCATCAGGGGAGCCAAACACCGAGTAAAAACCCTCAAAATACACCAACTCCAGCTTCTTCCACTCACCTTAAGAAACTTGTAGAGCAGGAAAGTAAACCAGTTTGTTAGCATCTTCTCAGCCACGGATTCAGTCCTGCGGGGGAAACAGAGTAAAAAAAATAAATGTCAAGGATTTATTTACTTGGGTGTCAGGAGTCCCTGAGGTAACCTTTAAGAGCAGAGAGATGCTTTGAAGGCTTCTTCATTCCCCAATTTCCCAAGTCTCACAACAAGAAAAACAGCCATTGCGATAACCAACATCTTCTGGGGGGATGTTGCATTAAACTCCCGTTTGACATCAAAGCGGCGCGGACGAATTATTCCACTGAGCGCGGCTCGGGGTGAAAAAAAAAACCTTCAAAGACCTGCGCTAGCAAAAGCACACACGCTAATAATTTAGCATTAATAACAAACCAAAGAGCTGCTCTCTCTCTCTCTCTCATGCAAAGCACTAAAGTTGATTAAGAAAACAGCAATTAAAAATATTCCATATCTTCTGTCATTAAACAGAAACCTGGCGCACAATAACAACCCTCAGAATGAGGCTAATTACACGGCCTGGTAATTAACGGACCTTATTAGTGCTAATCGAGCGAGAGGAGGCGTAGAGCAGGGATCTGCTGCTGAAATGTGTTTGTTTTTTGAAGCATCTCTTCTGTCGTTTGGGAAAATGATAAGGCTGAATGTGAACGACATGCTGTGAGGAGTTATTAAAAACCTGAGAACACGCTGGAAGAAACACTTCTGGGGGAGTGAAAGATGCAGATTTGACTGCTCACGTTTAATACGGCTTCAGGTAATTTTTGTGAAGTGAGGAAAACGAGGAAGAAGAAAATGAAGCTGTATCTGAAATCACCTCCTAGTACAGTGGTAGGGAACCTACAGTATGGCTCACGAGTCACATGTGGCTCTCCAGCTGTCTCCCTTCACAAATATTTTAGTTTAAAACTGTTATAACCGTCACTA
The DNA here is from genome assembly GCF_049306965.1 of Danio rerio. Classification (NCBI taxonomy): domain Eukaryota; kingdom Metazoa; phylum Chordata; class Actinopteri; order Cypriniformes; family Danionidae; genus Danio; species Danio rerio. The sequence goes on from NC_133181.1 coordinate 2,044,765, forward strand.
GAAATCGATTTCCTTTTAAAAATACAATTACAATTGTCTTTTTATTGTTCTTTTACAGCAAAATAATAAAAACTACCATAAGTAGAAGTTGACCATTGCACGTGTGTAGTGCTGTGGATAAACTTGAATCACGACACTAATTAATAACCTGCATTTCTTAACCACGCGTGCACATAATTACCATAGAAACACAAGCTGTTTGCTCTTTATTTTCTAAATAATTGCAAAATAGGATTTTTGTTCTTTAAAACTGGCCACAATTAAAACGTTGCAGCATAGGCTACTTTATTTTTAATTATTTAAAGTAACCTAAATTTAAATAATAAAGTAAAGTAAGTAAAGGAACTTAATAGTGTTATTTTTTATAATAGAATAATGTTTGTTTATTTTTAATTGAGCCGCTTTTCAGAAAAAAGAAGAAGAGTTTATTAACCAAAATTTAAATAAATTGTCCTTTCATCATTCATGGACTTGCTTAACATGTAATGCTTCATATCTGTTTATTTTTTAAAAAATCTTTATTATTTTTTAGTTAGTAAAAAAAAAAAAAAAAAAAATATATATATATATATATATATATATATATATATATGCATGCATATAATATTTTTTATAATAATATATATAAAACACATTTGCCAAAAAAACAATTAAAAACAAAATCAGAAATGGCTCTTTACTGAAAAAAGGTTCCGACCCCTGTCCTAGAAAAACCTATAGTAATCACCAAGGGCGGATTTAGTGATTTGGAGTCTCTAAGTAACTCCTTCAGTAATCATATTCCTTCATATTTATATTTATTTGTTTATTTAGGTGCTCAGTCTCGTTTTCTTCATTTTAATGCAATCATTACATTTGAAATAATTTGATAAATAAAGTGAGTTCATGAATTCATAAATCTTCACTTTATTTGACTGCTGGACTAATCCATGATTGGGGCTGGGGGATGCATTCGCACAGATGTATATAATTAGGGTAAAATTGTATTTGTTAGACACAAACAAAATATAAGCACAAAATGTCATTTGATATAATTTATAAAAACTTCCAGGTGTTTATCGGGGATCCTTAGATTAACTGGAACCATCAGCGGCTGAGTCAAATTTAATAACTTAAATCCAAAATAAAGCACAAGTACAACAATTATTACTGTTTTTACTTTACTGTGAGAGTTGGGGTAAGGGTAGACGTTAATGAAATACTATTTAAATGGGTGATTTAATAAATAATATGAATAATACTCTGTATAACTACTGTTTTTACATTACTGTGAGGGTTGGGGTAGGTTTAGACAATAATAAAATACAATTTAATGGGTAGTTTAATAAATAAATCTGAATAATACTCTGTATAACTACTGTTTTTACATTACTGTGAAGGTTACAGTAGGTTTAGGTTAGGGGAAAAGTCCACATAAATCAATACTCTTTGTTTGTTTTTTACAAAATTCTGTGCATACAGTAAATGGCAAAATATCTCTGTCTGGCTTTGCTAATAGGTTAGGATTAATAATTAATTATTGGAAAATATTATTACTTCTACTGTTAACATTACTACTGTTACTTCTACTTGTAACATTACTGCTACTACTAATGGCAAATAAAAAAAAACTGACCAATTTTCATGACAATTATGATAATGACAGTATAACAATTCAATAAATACTCAACAGTACAGTGTTAACCATACATGAAAATATCATTTAACGTATATTTTTGCATAGAGTAATATCTACTATGATCTGTATAAAACTGGCTTAATATTTATTGATATAGTGACTTACTGACGTTATTTGCTTGCATTAATTTCATCTTCAGCATATCTGAGGATCTTTCATTGTAAGTGAGAGAGAGTGTGTGTGTGTGTGTGTGTGTGTACTGTAGATGAAATGTAGATTTGTTCATTTCAGAAAGAGCTTTACTGATATTGATTTAAGTGAAATCAGGGGATCTGAGGCGTATGTTTCCAGGCTGGAGCGATCATCTCGTCCGTCTCTCATCACATCTCGTCTCCGCAGGGAACATGTGTGTGTGTTCAGGTGTGTAATATCATCTGACAGAAACACAGCGATGAAGCGGAGCCGCAGCGAAAGGCCAAACCCAGAGAGAGAGAAATGATGGGACAGAAAATGTGACCCCTAAGAGTCAAACTCCTCATCCTCATCATTTCCATCAGGTTCATTAACAGCGTCTCAAGCAGGGGCGACAGGGGACATTTTTAACGTCAAGTAATTAATCAGACGGATTAAGGAGGAATGATACCGGAGGAAACTGTGAATAAAATACCCTATACTAAAATAAAATAAAACAACAAAAAAAGTTCAATAAATAGAACAAATTAATAAAAAAATAATTGAATTAAATTAAAAATAAGAATAAAATAAACTAAATAAAATAAAATAAATCATATTGAGAGTTTGTAAATCAGATTACAATCAAGAATGGAATCAAACTGAATCAACAGCTTCTGAACAAGAATCGAATTAGGAACTGAATCAAATCTTATCAAACCGATTAGAATTGAGTGGCGAGTTTGTGAATCCGAATCTAATCAAGAATGAAACCAAATCGACAGCTTCTGAATCAGAATCGAATCAAGAATTGAATCAAATCGAGAGCTTGTGTATCAGAACCGAATCAAGAACTGAATCAAATCGAGAGCTTATGAATCAGAATTGAATCAAGAATGGAATCAAATTGAGAGCTTCAGAATCAGAATTGAATCAAGAACGCAATCAAATCGAGAGCTTCTGAATCAGAATCAACTCAAAAATGGAATCAAATCTTAAACCAAATCAAATTGTGAGTTTGTGAATCGGAATCGGATGAAGAATGGAAATCAATGGAATCAGTAGCTTCTAAATCAGAATCGAATTGGGAACTGAACCAATTTGATCAAACCGAATCAAATTGATTTGAGAGTTTGTGAATCAAAATCTAATCCAGAATCAAATCAAAGCTTCTGAATCAGAGTTGAATCAAGATTGGAATCAAATTTACATTTTGGGAATCAGAATTGAACCAAAAATTGAATCAAATCTTGTCAAACCAAATAAAATTGAATTGAGAGTTTGTGAATCACATTCTAATTAAGAACGGAATCAAATCAAGTTGACAGCTTATGAATCAGAATCAAATCAGGGACTTAATCAAATCTGATCTAAAACAAATCGATAGCTTGTGAATCTGAATCTAATCAAGAATAGAATAAAACTGAGAGCTTATGAATCAGAATCAAATCAGGGATTTAATCAAATCTGATCAAACTAAAACAAATAGAGAGTTAGTCAATCATAATCGAATTAAGATTGGAATTAAATTGATAGCTCATGAATCAGAATCAAATCAGAAATAGAATAAAATCTTTTCAAATTGAATCGAACTGAATTGAGAGTTTGTGAATCAGATTCTAATCAAGAAAGGCATCAAATAGAATCAATAGCTTATGAATCAGAATCAAATCAGGAATTGAATCAAATCTTCTCAAACCAAATCATATTGATAGTTTGCAAATCAGAATAGAATCAAGAATGGAATCAAACTGAATCGACAGCTTGTGAATCAGAATGAAATGCAAATGAACACCTAACCCTAAACCAGTCGTTTGCTACCGTACCTCCGCAACAGGAGTTTGGGGTGGTTTTTGCTCTCCAGGTTCTTGTCGATGAGGTCTGCCAGCAGCTGTTTCAGGACCCCAGTGGCGTACTCCATCTCCCCCTGCAGGCCGCTCATGATGAGGGATGCCACGTTCCCACGGTCCCGCATGGAGAACGAGCGCTGAGCCTCCAGCGTGCGGATGAAGGTCAGCAAGAAATGCTTCTTATTCAGCAGCTGCCCGAACAGAGTCAAAGCCTTCTCCACGTTGGCCGGAACCTGATATAAACAGGGATCACACTTTACAACTAATTCTCTGACTTTTCCCTTACACACCGTGTCCTAATATCACATGACGTGACAAGATGACAAGATTGTAGATTCATTATTTAAGATTGTACATTAAGATCTATTAAAATTCCAGAAATTGCATGACTGGTGGAAACCCTAAATTGTGTGTGTGTGTGTGTGTGTTTGTGTGTGTGTGTGTGTCACACCTCCATCTCCTTCAGCACCGGATGGTCCTCGATCCCAGGGAAAAGCACTCTCATGGCGTAAGTGCGGTAATCCAGGAACGGGATGCCAGATCCATCCAGATCCTGAGTCAGCTCATGGATATCAGTCTGCAGCTCTGCAAATGCTGAAAACACACACACAGAAATGGTATTAAATCTACATTCAATACATTGAATTGAGGATCAAATCAAGAGCTTGTGAATAAGAATAAAAATTGTGAATCAGAAGCAAATCAACAATGAAATAGAATCAAATTGAGAGCTTGTTAATTAGAAGTAAATAAAAAATTGAATTGAATCAAAAGCTTGTGATTCAGACTCAAACAAAAAATTGAATAAAATTGAATCAAGAACTTATGAATCAGAATCAAATAGAAAATTAAATAGAATCAAAAGCTTGTGAATCAGAATCAAATTACAGATGGAATAGAATCAAATTAAGAGCTTGTGAATAAGAACCAAATCAAAAATTGAATGGATTCAAATCAAGAGCTTGTGAATCAGAATCAAATCAAGAATTTATTAGAATCGAAAGTTTGTGAATCTGAATCAAAATAAAAATTTATTTGAATCAAGAGCTTGTGAATCAGAATCAAATTACAGATGGAACAATCAAATGGAAAGCTTGTGAATCAGAATCAACCAATAATTTTATAGAATCAAATCCAGAGCTAGTGAATCAGAATCAAACCAAAAGTGGAACAGAATCAAATTGATAGCTGGTGAATCAGAATCAAATTACAGATGGAACTAAATCAAATCGAGAGCTTGTGAATCAGAATCAAATCAAGAACTGATTTGAATCAAATTAATAGCTTAATCAGAATCAAATCAGCAACAGAACCAAATCTCATCAGACTAAATCAAATCGAGAAATTTTGAATCAAAATCAAGAATGAAATCAAATCAAACCGTTAGCTCCTGAATCAGAATCAAATTAAGAATTGAATCAAATCTAATTGAACCAAATCAAATTAAGAGTTTGTGAATCAGAAACTAATCAGGAATGGAATCAAAACTCAAAACAAACCAAACTGAGAGTTTGTGAATCAAAAACAAGAACGGTATAAAATCAAATAGGAAAGCTTCTGAATCAGAATCACATCAGGAAATGAATCATATCCTATCAATTCGAATTGAATTGAATTGAGAGTTTGTGAATCAGAATCTAATCAGGAATGAAATTAAGTTGAATCAAAAGCTTAATCAATCAGAATCAAATCAGCAATTGAATCAAATCTTATCAAACTGAATCAAAATGAATTTAGAGTTTGTGAATCAGAATCAAGAATGGCATAAAATCAAATAGGAAAGCTTCTGAATCAGAATCACATCAGGAAATGAATCATATCCTATCAATTCGAATTGAATAGAATTGACAGTTTGTGAATCAGAATCTAATCAGGAATGGAATCAAATCGAATCAATAGCTTAATCAATCGGAATCAAATCAGCAATTGAATCAAATCTTATTCAACTGAATCAAATTGAATTGAGAGGGTCTAGGAAATGAGTCTCCTGGCTTGAGGAGTTCTGAAATGTACTACACCAGTTAACTTCAGACTGCATGCATCTGACTGGAGATGTCTTCTAACACTGATCATCTCCTTGAAGGACATCAACAGTTATTCCTCACACTCTTACGGCATCTCTGCTCCTCACACACGTCCACACACGAGGAATATCTGCTTTCACTCTCAAACTCACGATCCTGCCATCAGCTAATCAATCTGGATGTTGTGGTTATTTACGCTCTTATTTTATTCATTCTGGAGGACGCCTCATCACTCCTCCGTGACCTGTCACTCTCACCTCCCGCCATCCATCTCTTTTATCCTCTCTTCCCTGTCCTCATCCCTCTCTCCGAGTCTGCGGAAAGACAAGGTCACCACCTCGGCCCGACAGAGACGGATAATGGCCGACTCATGACCGCACTGACGTTCAGTGTGTGTGTGTGTGTGTGTGTATGTGTGTGTGTGTGTATGATAAACGATGTGTGCATCATGAGGTCATCGCTAACAGGAGACAAGACAATACACAGCCAATCGGAGAAGGAGAAAGAGAGAGGAAGATGGAATTAAACTATGAAGCCAATTGAGGAAGATTGAAGATGAGATGGAGAAGACAAACACATCAACTAAAGAGAGGACAGATGGAAAATCATCGGGAAAAAAGAACAGAAAGTGTGATTTAGAGAAAGATATTTTTACACAATTGTTGTAATTGTTGTTTTCAATCTTTCGTATTTTGTTTCACGCTCACACATTTTTTTTCCAGGTTAATTTCTACACTTAAAAAAATTGACTGGAAGATCTTCAAAATGGATTATTATGAAGCCAAAACTCTTAAAATGTGTATTATCCTCACATGTCAGTATTAGTTAACAGGTAAAACGAGTGAAGAGAATAAAATTGTGCTGAAAAAATGGACTAAGCATAAATACAGGCATGTGTAATAAAAAATACACTACAGAAAATGACATTGTTGATAATTGAAATCTAAAATTTAAAATTGACAAACAAAAATCTCTGATATCCCATGAGACTTTCAATCTCACTTTCAATGTCTGGAATAGACCACAAGAATAAAAAGAGTGAAAGTAAGAACAAAATAAAGCATTAAAGGGTGCAAAAATGTGAAAGAAAAAGCAAAAGAATGCATGAATAGGAACATAAAATGTAAACAAAAGACAGCAAAAAAATAAAAAATAAAAAACATTAAAGCATATGCATAAGTGAGTATTAAAAAGCTAAAGAAACATCTGAAATGAAGCATTAAAATGTGCAAAGGAAACAATGAAAACAGCAAATGCAACTGTGAAAAAGTATCAAAATAAACCATGACAACAATGTGTAACTGTGTGTAAGAAAACACTAAAATTAGTGCAAAAAAAGTGTGAAAAGTGCATTCAGTAAGTGTGAAAGCATAAAAATACAGAAATGTGAAAAAATTATAGAAAAGAGAAAGCAAAAATGCAAATGCAAAAGTCTGTGTAAAAAAGCAAAGCAAACATCGGAAAGCAAGAAAACATTGCATGAAAAGTGCAAAGAAAAAGGAACAACACAACGTGAAAATAAATCAAGAAAAGGGTAGAAATAATGCAAGTATTAAAAAGCTAAAAGAAAGCCTGGAAGCATGAAAATAAAGCAAGAAAAAGTGCAAAAGAAAAGTAAAAAATAGCAACAAAGAAAAAGGAAAAAAATTTTGAAAATCAACCATGAAAACAGAAAAAAAATGTGAGAGAGTGAAAGGAAATACAAGAGTGAAAACAATAGAAAAAAGTGCAAAATAAAGCAGAAAAGAGTGAAAGCATGAAAAATACAGTACAATTACAAATATTTACAAAAGATAAAAATTACTAATTGCATATCAAATTAATTATTAAAATTATTATTAATTATTAAAAAACAAAGCATGAAATGGTAAAACTATAAAGTATAACTATAAAACTACAGTAAAAAAATCATGAACAAAGAAAAATAAAGTGTGAAAGTAAATACAAAAGATTGAAAACAGTACATGAGTGAAAATGTGCATATACTGTACAAGTGCAAAAGAAAGCCGAAATAAGAGTAAAGCATGGGGGAAAACAGTATCACAAAATATATAAAAAAAGAGCAAAAATTTG
>NC_133181.1:2057500-2080000 GCF_049306965.1 Danio rerio
GAAAACGTGTAACCATTGACTTGCATAGTGGATAAAACAACTGCTATGGTGGTCAATGGTTACAGGATTACAACAGTTGTCAAAAAATCTATAACCAATAAAACGTGAGTAAATGATGCCAAAATAAATTTTTTTTGGTTGAACTACCCCTTTAAGGTCTGTAAACCCGCCCCCCTGTCAAAAGCAAACTCCGCTCTGATTGGTCAGCTGGACAGGTCTGTTTTTACAGTTCTATTCCAAATGTTAAAAAAATAAACGCCCATTCCAGAGTGTCCGAACGCCATAGGTGGGTGGAGATTATGCAAATTAGTTACTTTGATCTTAATGATGTAATTCAAAAACTAAGCACACACACATATGTACATACAAGTACACACAGAGACAAAACAGACACAGTCAAAACAACATATACACAGACACACAAACACAGACAATCACACACACACACATATACTGTATACACAGAGAGACAACACAAACTCATGGATGCACGCACAGACGGATGCACACATGCATTTGCACGCAGTCTCTGGATTATGCGACTTTATCTTTATCTGGGTTATCTTTGATCTTGTTGATGTAGATTTAAAAATTGTAATGATTCAAAAATTGAATGATTCGTTGAGGTGATTCAGATTCGATTCTTGCTTCTAAGAGACAGCATCTTTATTTATCATGCAACTTTGCAGTCTGTTCACGCTGAATGACAGCTACGTTACAACTGTAAACAAGATATTGTTCATAATTCCATATGAACAGTTCTTTAAAGGACTGATGTTAACACACACTTACAGTGACTTTATGTTGTCCGGTGAGGTTTGGAGATTCACACAGCAGCTGAGTCTCTGAGACGGTTAACACACACTGTTTATCCCCGATCAGAACGGTGTAGTTCAGCCTGTAGTTCCCAGCAGCCGACGGGATCAGACTCTTGCCCTGAAAAACACACACGCACACACACACACACACACACACACACACACACACACAAATGCTTAATTATTATATTAGCATATACACTGAGCATGATCAAAAGGTTTTATACAATATTTGTACAGTAGTCGACATTAGAAGAGGAGCAAAAGCTTTCATCAAAGTTGTCCTGACACCAAAATGTGCATTGTTTTTTTTAATCTTTTCACCTCCCAAAATTACATTACTTAATACAAATTAAAATATTAATAAAAATAAAATAATAGTTCAGGGATTCTACAAAAAAGGAGCACAATGTTTTTGGGTAATTGTTATTCATTACGCTGAAATTAAATACAAATAATTGTATTTACAAAAGCTCACAAAATGAAAATGTTTTCTGGGCAACTAAAACTGATTAAAAAGCTATTTAAAAAAAAATATATATAAATATATATATATCAAGATTAAAAAAAGGAAAATTAAAGAAAGGAAGAAAGGAAGAAAGGAAAAAGAAGTTTGAAAAAAAAACTATTAAGGAAGGAAGAGAAAGAAGGAAAGAAGAAAAGGGGAAAAAGGAAGAAAGAAATGAAAAGGGAAGGAAAAAATAAGGAATGAGATGAAAAGAAAGGACGAAGGAAGAGTGGAAGAAAGAAAGAAAGAAAACAAGGTTGAAAGGATAAAAAAGGAACAAAGGAATAAAAAGGAGGAAGAAAAAAGGAAGGAAAAAAGAATAAAAGAAGAAAGGATAAAAAAATGAAAGAATGAAAAGGGAAGGAAGAAAAAATAAGGAATAAGAGAAAAGGGAAGGAAGGAATGAAGTAAAGAAGAAAGGAAGGAAGGTTGAAAGCAAAAATGAAGGAATAAAAAGGTAAGGGATGAAAAAAGGAAGGGAAAAAGAAGGAAAAGGGAAGAAAAAAGGAAGAAAGAAATGAAAAGAGAAAGTGGAAAAATAAGGAATAACAGAAAAGGAAGGAAGAAATGAAAAGAGAAGGAAGGAAAAAAGGAAGGAAGGAAGGAAGGAAGGAAGGAAGGAAGGAAATAACAAGGGAAGGAAGAAAAAAGGAAGAAAGAAGGAAGAATGAAAAAGGAAGGAAGAAAGAAAAAATAAGGTTGAAAGAAAAAAATGAAGGAAGGAACAAAAAGGAGGAATAAAAAGGAAGGACGAAAGAAAAGACAGAAGAAAAAGGGAAAAAAGGAAAGAAGGAATGAAAAGGGAAGGAAGAAAAATAAGGAATGAGAGAAAATGGAATGAAGGAAGAAAGGAAGTAAAGAAGTAAAGAAGAAAAAAGAAGGCTGAAAGAAAAAATGAAGGAATAAAAGGGGAAAAAGGATGAAAAAAGGAAGAAAGAAGGAAAAAGGATGAAAAAAGGAAGGAATGAAAATAGAAGGAAGAAAAATTAGGAATAAGAGAAGCCACTAACTGAAATAAAATTATTTTAAGAATAAAAATAATCCTAAAATAATGTTAGCATGAAAATGAGTTTATGACAAACCCCAAAATAAGTAAATGAATGTATATGTATGATGGGCATTTAATTACTATATAAATGACTCTATATACATATTTTTCATTGGTCTGAGCATCTGATGAGTCTGTTCAACCTGATCTACAACACACTCTCTCTCTCTATGTCTCTGCCCAGGGGGTTTATGGGAAGGCAAAACCCGCAGGCAGAGCCATGCATAAATATTTGCATGCTTGATTTAGAGGCGTGTGTTACTGAAGGGCTCCATTTAACATGTAGACTCAACTCTCACTGCACTTTACCCAGAAGGCTTAGCATGTGAAATTGAATTGCGCAGATAATCCCATGCATGTCATTTCCTGAAATGATTTAACGCTGTGCATGTGCAGGACATCAGCACCACAGCGCTCACACTTTCACATTTTCCACAGTAAATATGAGCTATCCTGATGACTGGAGTGTTGCTAGGCAGATTAGACTTCGTCTCTGCATTAATTTCTGATCTTCTGATCTCTGTGAATGACTCAGGAGCCTCCGCCACATCTGCTTAGTCAGGCACGATGTGAAAATGAGTTTGCTCAGAAAAGCAATATCACACTTGATGATTTGAGAAATCATTTACGTCTGCAGCACAAACAGTGTGAGATGAATTCCGCACCAGATTTCCACCATTTACACCTTTTGTTCAACTGGTGAACCGCAGCATGAGCGCCTCAGATCACTCACTCTACACTACAGGCTGTTCTCTCATCCTGCACTGAGATCTGGAGTTACATACTTATATATTATTTACTTATATATTTATTATTTTTATATATTTTAATCATCATTTTTTACTTTATTTTGTTGTGTTCTGGTTATTTGATCAGTTATTTTTCAGATTCAACTGGTTATTTTAGTACAAATCAAATAAAAATTTTGATTTAAATGAGAAATGTTACAAATAATTTATTTCTGTTCATGTTTATTTACCCAGAGTTTACTTCATGGGTTTTATCTAAGCACACATTCTAGAGTTTATGTGTGTGCTTTTTTTTTTTTGCTTTTATTATATTGGATATAACATTAGTAAAAACATATTTTTAAAAATGTATTCTACATATTTTTATTGTACTTTCAGAAAAGTTATTATTAATATTACTTTTCTAAATATAAATAATAAAAACAATAATAATAATTAATAATAATTAATAATAATAATAATAATAATAATTAATAATAATAATAATCAATAATAATAATAACAACAACAACAATATTGATTTCATTATATAAATAAAAAAAGATTAAAAATAATATTAAAAATTTGTACTTTATGGGTTTTAGTTAAACATATATTTTAGTGTTTGTGTGTGTATGTGTGTGTGCGTGCATGTGCTTTTGCTTATGAAATTGGATATTATCTAAGTAATGCATAAACACATATATTTTTAATGGATTAAACATGTTCATTTTACTTTCAGAAAAGTTATAAATAATATTACTTTTATAAATATAAATAATATTAATATTTAAAATAATAATAATAATAATAATAATAAAACACAAATTAATAACAAAATATTATAATTAAAAAATAGTTTAAAAAAAATAGTTAAACATATTTTATTGTTTTTGTGTGTGTACTTTTTTTGCTTCTATTATATGAAATATTATCTAAATAATATATTAACAATAAAAAATTCCAACATTGTAATACAAAGAGATGGATTTATTGGTAATATTGTAAAAAAAAAGTTTGGCTTAAAAGCATTTCTCAGAGCATAAAACACACACATTTTAAACAAATAGTATAATATTAATAATATATTATTTATATTATAAAATTGTTATTAATATTTTACAATAGTTTATATATCTTTGTGTGATGTGTGTTTTGTTACCTGAGAAATGCTATTTTTAGGGCAAAATACACACATTTAATAAATAGTATAATATTAGGACTACATCAATAAAATATTATTTATAAAATAGGATGTTTATTCTAATATTTTATTAATATATTATAATATTTTTTAAATGTCTGTGGGATGTGCTTTGTGCTCTTAGAAATGTTTTTTCACAGCATCAAACACATTTAAAAACATAATATTAATAATATATTGATAAATATTATAGTATATAGTATATTATTTTATTGCAATATTGTATTAATATATAATAATATTTTTTAAAATGTCTTTGTATGATGTGTGTTGACAATATTATCAATAAATATACCTCTTTTTATTACAAGCAATTCCTTTTTACCACAATAATAAAGAAATGCAGGCTGAATGGTGAGAGCTGCTCACCTTCAGTATGAGCGGAGATCCTGGTTTGAGCTCCAGCATGGCCGGACCGAAGGCCTCAAATACCGGATCAGGATAGAAACTGAAGCTCTCGTTGACCACCAGCAGCATCTGTACATGATCCATGATGAAGCCGATCTCATCCGGAGCGTTGCCCACCTCTGAAAAACCCCTCTCAGAGCCGGCCACCGACGGCACCGCACACACCATCACTGTGTTATTGAGCACCGTGCAGTTCTGAGAGAGAGAAAAACATCCAGAATCACACACAAACTGCAGGTCAAGGAGGAGGAAAGGTCTCGCTCACCCGCGGGACGCTCGCCAGGCTTTATAGAGATATTTTATGGTCTAGATGCTGTCAGATGTTGACATTTTAAAGGTTAAACTGGGAAAAGGTGATTCAATGTCAGACGTACGCACAGACATAACAGGTGCAGAGCTTCAGGTGAACACGGCTTTAACTCTTCCTGCTGTGTATTTATTGTGAAGAACAACTCATTATTATAATTGGTGAAATATTCAAAATATTACAACTATTCAAATTAGATGCAAGTAAATGTTATTTATATATTGAACTTAATCTTTAATGTGGAAATGCACTCGTTTAAGGGATTGTTTCAGAATTTTGGATTCAGTTACCTATAAGAGAAATGACTAGGAATAATAAATGGCAGAAAACAGTCAAACTACTTGCTCTACAAACATATATATATATAATATTAGAATAATATAATAATAGAAGAATATAATATAATATAATATAATATAATATAGTATAATATAATATAATAAAATAATAATATAATAATAGTAGAATATAATATAATATAATATAATAAGTAGGATATATAATATAATATAATATAATATAATATAATATAATATAATATAATATAATATAATATAATAATATATTAATAGTAGAATATAATATAATATAATAAGTAGGATCTACAATATAATATAATATAATATAATATAATATAATATAATATAATATAATATAATATAATATAATATAATATAATATAATATAATATAATATAATAATATATTAATAGTAGAATATAATATAATATAATAAGTAGGATCTACAATATAATATAATATAATATAATATAATATAATAGTAGAATAATATAATAATAGTATAATAATTTAATAGTAGAATATAATATAATATAATATAATAAGTAGGATATATAATATAATATAATATAATATAATATAATATAATATAATATAATATAATATAATATAATATAATAGTAGAATAATATAATAATAGTATAATATAATATAATATAATATAATAATAGTATAATATAATATAATATAATATAATAATAGTATAATATAATATAATATAATATAATATAATATAATAATATATTAATAGTAGAATATAATATAATATAATAAGTAGGATCTACAATATAATATAATATAATATAATATAATATAATATAATATAATATAATATAATATAATATAATATAATATAATATAATATAATAGTAGAATAATATAATAATAGTATAATAATTTAATAGTAGAATATAATATAATATAATATAATAAGTAGGATATATAATATAATATAATATAATATAATATAATATAATATAATATAATATAATATAATATAATATAATAGTAGAATAATATAATAATAGTATAATATAATATAATATGATATAATATAATAGTAGAATAATATAATAATAGTATAATATAATATAATATAATATAATATAATATAATATAATATAATATAATATAATATAATATAATATAATATAATATAATATAATAGTAGAATAATATAATAATAGTAGAATATAATATAATAATATATTGATCGCTCATGGACAATAAGCAGTTTTAATGATCCACTGTAATTCCTATATCACAAACCTCTCTCAACAAGTTTAATTCAAGTCATCATTCCTTTTGCTTCCGCTTAGTCCATTTAGGTCGCCACAGTGGAAAGAACCGGCAACTTATCAAGCATATGTTTTACACAGTGGATGCCCTTCCAGCCACAACCCAGTACTGGGAAACACCCATACACACTCATACGGTACGGCCAATTTATTTCATCAATTCCCCTAAAGCGTATGTGTTTGGACTGTGAGGGAAACCGGAGCACCCAGAGGAAACCCACACCAACACAGGGAGAACATGCAAACTCCACACAGAAATGACAACTGACCCAGCCGGGACTCGATTATGTCTTGAGAATCTAGTTTTACCTTAGAGCTGTGCTTTTATTTTCTTCAGCTCACTCGCGGTGAGTTTAGGTGACAGAGCGCATTGAATAAGTCAAAGTGTCCTCAGTTTTGTGTCAAACTGACACAGAAATATCAGTATGACAATATAAGCAATATAGGCTCATCAGCCAATCAGAATCAAGCATTCCTTATAGTCTAAATCTTCTATTTCTGCTCTGCATTTCTCTGGCTTGCTTCCTAAACTACTGGTGTAATAAATCTGGAGCTGTATGTTATGAATATGCTTGGCTCTTTGACAAATTGCTTTTGTTCCTCCTTTGTAGGTCGCTCTGGATAATAGCATCTGCTAAATGCATGAGTGTAAATCTAGAGCCACAGAGAGAAAGGAAAGCAGAGCATAACATTGGAGAGATGCTAGTTTTTAAATACAGAAACAAGACAGCAACATCATCAGTACATAAACACACTGGCTCTGAGCAAACACTGTGCTGTTTTTTTCTTGAGCTAAGCTGATAGATGTGCAAAAAAACTACTGCTTTTAGCAGTTTAATGTCTCAAATGTGGGGCGACATGGTGGCTCAGTGGTTAGCACGGTCGCCTCTCAACAAGAAGGTCGCTGGTTCGAGTCCTGGCTGGGTCAGTTGGCATTTCCATGTGGAGTTTGCATGTTCTCCCCGTGTTGGCGTGGGTTTCCTCTGGGTGCTCTGGTTTCCCCCACAGCCCAAACACATGCGCTATAGGGGAATTGATCAACTAAATTGGCTGTAGTGTATGTGTGTGTGTGTGTGTGTGTGTGTGTGTGAATGGGTGTTTCCCAGTACTAGGGTGCAGGTGGAAGGGCATCCGCTGCTTAAAACAATTTTATTGTCACATCATCAGCAGCACGTGTAGATAAGTTACGCTAGATACGTTGGCGGTTCATTCAACTGTGGCGACCCCTGATGAATGTCTCAAATGCAACAGAAATGATGACTTATGGTATTAGTCCAGTTGCTGCATCACAATGTCAATAAAATGTGGTATTTAGTGAGTTTGAATATGAATAAAAAATGTATTATTGATTTATTACACAAGATCCAAATTTACTGTTTAGCTCTTTTTTCTCATGCAGTTAAACCTTTCAATGACAATTATTACTTTTATTGACAGACTCAAAGTAAAATAAAGCTTTAGAAATAGAAAAGAGCTCATGTTAATCTAGTTGGAAGGTCCGGAAGGGGTAAAATCTTACATTGACTGAGCTGATGGTGCCGTATTTGGCCCTCATCTTGGGCTCTCTGACGGTGGCCAGGTTGACGCCGGTGACTGTTAACGGAGTTCCTCCACTGTCAAAGAGAAAAACAACAGAGTAAAGCACGAGAAAACATGCATTAACAACAGAAGAGCATGTATATCAAGCTTCTGAAGTCACTTTAATCTGTGGAGACTACAGCTCAATCCCAAACTCTGCTGAAGCTCAAGCAAGTGATTTTAACAAAGTTTGCGATCAGAGTTTTTTAACCCTTGTGCATGGTTTAAATTGACTCCCCTTTGGTTATGTTCAGTGCTTAATTTTTGAATTGAGAGGTCCCGCAAGAGACTGCTTTAAAGGATCCGGCATGTTACCTCAGGATGGAGAGGTGTCAAGCGGAGAGCGGGGGTGGTGGGCGTTGCATTGCATGGCGGAAGGTTGACGTGGACGAAGGACGAAAGTGAAGAGCGAGGGGTTGTTGCGGACGAAAGTGAAAGTAAACAGCAGACGGGGGAGGAGTGCGGTTGAGGAGGGGGATCGGTAAAATCAGGTGCCGGATCAGATTTTAGAGGTGCCGGATGCGGAGTGCTTTGGCACAAATTAAGCCCAGGGGTCCGTTGTTTGTAAGTGGATTATTCGGTTAGCTGGATTTGGTTATTGACGATTTGACACAATCAAGGATTGTTTCGTTCTTCAAAACTGATACGAGAGTTGTTGTCATAGCAACAGTTCTGGAAGCTCAAACCTGGTCAGGAGCAGGTTCAATTCATATAAACAGGATTAGATCGGCTCAGTTCAAGCAAAAATAATACTGAAAGTATACCGAATTCTGATATTTTCTTATATTAGTAGTTATATACACTTTCGAAAATAGTAAATATTTTTTACTATATATATAAAGTTATAGTTATTAATAAAATAAATAAAGTTATATAAATTAATAAAGCTTATGCAATCTGCACCCCCGAAATGAAAGTACAATGACTGCCACCTGGTGGTGAAAAGAGAAAACTTATAGATATAAACTTTATAGATCGCTTTAGTACAGTTTGTGTATGATCATAGACATAAACAATATGTGACTGTTTTAAAAGCAATAATACATTTATGCAGTTATAAACATGTTTTGGCAGTTAATATGACGATGATTTGATGCTTTCTAAAAGTTGCAGACGCCTTTACCAATATGCTTTTGTAAACATCTGGTTATTCTTTACACCAATTTAATAAAACGGCTACTATAATACTACTATGGCTACTATAATAAGACTGTAAAACTAAATTAATTGCTCTTGAAACATCAAAGGGCCCAGCATACAGCCCCAAACAAGGTGTAAAGTTATTGCGTATCATATTTACTAAACCGTTTACAACTAATTGATGTAATTTAGCTCACATGGATAATTGAATATTAATCAGATGATGTCATTACGCTGCTGTGCCGTCAGCCAATCGTTGCATTGCTGATCATGATTTCAAGGATCGATAGATCTGTCCTTCACAACACACGCAGCGATCTCAGATCAGTTCATCCAGACATTTTAATCTGACTTGCTAACTTGTTTGAAGAACCATATTAGGCAGAGATCAGTTATCAAGATTAAAAGATACAGGATCTGCCAAATCATCTTAGATCATTTAAGCGAGGTACGAAGAACGGACCCCAGGTTATGTTGATGCTGTTTTTGCCTCATTGACTTCCATTATAATCACATTTTTAAATGCAAAGCTATGACCCCATATAAGCATGCGTTCTTGGTTGTTGGTAGTTTTCCCTGTTGGGAAGAGGGACAATGGGTCATCTCTACTGTTGATCATGAAAAAAAAAACATTTAAGATAAACATTTAAGATATTTAAAGGGCCGGTTTGGTGACCCCTGATATAATTCATCATTGTATCATCTGCTCTAGTTTATACTGTTGTTTTTCCGAGTTTAATCATTGTGTAATTGTGTATATATTTGTTTTACAGTCATTTTGGGTTTCCTAAAATGTATTATTATTGTTATTATTATTATAATTAATCTCTCTCTCTGTTCGTTCATGTCTCTCTCTCGGTTTTATGTCAGTAATAGTTTTGATACGAAGAGTTTGAATAAACATTTCTCTCTCTCTCTCTCTCTCTCTCTCTCTCTCTGTCTGTTTATTCACGTCTCAGTCTGGATCAGTCTCTCTCTCTCTCTCTCTGTATATGAGACACTTCTCCACTGTGTGTGTGTGTGTGTGTGTGTGTGTGTGTGTGTGTGTGGTTTTCCATCAGTTTTATGTGTCTGTCAGCTGTGATGTTCCTCAAAGCTCTAGAGTCGGACCTGTGAACGTTCACACTACAGCACATGCATCTCCACTGCCGGACTACATCATTCCCTCAGAGGATCAGCTGTTCTGACCCATTCAGGGATGTGTGTGTGTGTGTGTGTGTTTGTGTATATGGGTGTCTGTGTGTGTCTGTGTGTGTTACTTTGGGTGCTTTCACACCTGCCTTATTTAGTTGGATTGAATCGCACTAGAGTTGGTTTCCCCTTTTGGTGTGGTTCGTTTGAGCAGGTGAGAATGCAGCAATCGTATTTGAGCGCGCACCAAAAGCGGACCAAATAAGCGTACCGAGACCTGCTTGAAGAGGTGGTGAATATGATCCGTACTAAAACAGGTCCAACGGCAAAAAGTACTGCGCCTTTTGGACTAATTCAGCTGCCGTAGGCTGATGCGCTGTGCATCATGGGATATGGAGGAAAAATATTTGTTGACAGCGCTTTACCAACAGAGAGAGAGAGAGAGAGGAAAACATTACCTGATGGATTATTGGTAATATTTCCATAAGATGAGCATGTCGCAGTTTAGCTAAATTAATTCACGCCTCCTCCTGAAGTGATGAGCGACGCATTAAACACTGTTTTCCAGCCGCGGCCGCGCTTCATTCTCGTAATGTATAGTTTGTCTAAAGCAGGGATACAATCAGCCAGCGCAGTCGCCCCTCCAGAGTAAAAGGTTTTGTTTACCTGCGGGAGATCACTGGCATTTTCCCGCACGTGAATTCTGACCAATCAATAAGCAGTTTAGGAAATATGTTCAACAACATCTGGCCAATGAGAGATGTGGATTTTGTCAGATGACTGCGTTTTGGTTCGTTTCAACTGGTTCGGACCAAAGCCAGCAGTGTGGTGTGAAAACGACCCAAAGACGGCAGAAAATGCAACAATGTATCATTTATTACCCTTGATCCAGACCAAATGAAGCGAACTACAGATGTGAAAGCACCCTATGTCTGTGTGTTACAGTGTGGCTGTGGTTTTCCATCAGTTCACACTACATCACTATAACACTACAGTACATCTCCACAGCCATCTCCACTACTGGACTGTATTAGTTGTGCAGAGATCTGATGTTCTGGCTTATTCAGTGCTGTGTGTGTATATGTGTGTGTGTGTGTTTGTCTGACCTGGCGATGCTCCAGTCGGGCTCTATCTTCAGGATAGTGGGATCATCAGTGTAGTTGAACTTCACCTCCGGGTTTCTGAGCTCGGCTGCGTTTATATCCACCATCACTGGAGTCCCGCCTGAACCCAAACCTGCTGGAGTCACACACACGATCTCACGGGCGCTCCGCCTAAGACACAAACCCACACAAACACAAAATGAGCAAAACTTATCTTCTTTTATGACTTTTTACATCAAGTTTTTTATATCAAAACTGGTAAAACATCCATACACACTCATTCACACACACACACACACACACACACACACACACACACACACACACACGCTCATACACTACAGCCAATTTAGTTAATCAGTTCCCCTATAGCGCATGTGTTTGGACTGTGGGGGAAACCGGAGCACCCGGAGGAAACCCACGCCAACACAGGGAGAACATGCAAACTCCACACAGAAACGCCAACTAGCCCAGCCAGGACTCGAACCAGTGACCCTCTTGCTGTGAGGACACAGTGCTAACCACTGAGCCACCTGTGCGCAACAATAAAACATTCACGTTCACTTCATGCTAACAATTAATAAATGTTGGATGTGTACTTTAGACTCATTGACCTGATGTGTGTGTGTGAAGGTGAATGAAGTCAATCATGAGCAGCGTGTGTGTGTGTGTGTGTGTGTGTGTGTGTGTGTTTCATCAGGTTGCGTCAGGTTGAAAGATCCCTCAAAAAGACGACTCTGAACATGACACACACTAATCTGATCAAAGCAGCAAGTGTGTGTGTGTGTGTGTGTGTGTGTGTGTGTGTGACTGACTGTTTCTCACGTCATTATCAGAGGAACATGAGACACGCAAGCAAGGCTGCTTCCCATGTTTGATCAGACACGTGTGTGTGTGCGTGCGTGTGTGTGTGTGTCCTTCAACTCTTGCTGTGTTGCCTAGGAAACCACATTCACAACACGCAATGGTGAAACCTGCTGAGTTCTGGATATATTTTGACAGAACTGTCGTCACATGGGTGGAGGGAGAGGCTCAGACACACACACACGCACACACAAACGCACACACACACACACAGACACACACACACACACACACACACACACACACACAAACAAACACACCCTAAATCACAGACACACTATCACACAAACTCTAACACACACACACACACACAAACTTATACAAAGACAGTCTCTCTAACACACACACTAGCATAAACAGACATGCAGACACATTAACACACACTCTAACATAAATAAAACACACTAACATTCAAACACACTAACACAGAAACACTCACAGCACACACAAATAAAGAGTGACACAAACACACACATGTACACTAACACTCTCACAAACAGACACACTCCAACATACAGTAACGCACTCTAACACACACACACACACACACACACACATACACACACATACAAACACACATAGATGGAGAGACACAAACATACAGTACACACAAACACTCTCTCTCTCATACACATACATGGAGACACACGCTCTAACACAGACACACTCACAGCACACACAGATAGAGAGAAAAACTTGCACACTAAAACTCTCTCGCTCACAAACACCCACACACACTAATGAAGACACAGCACACACAGAAAAAGAGAAAGACACAAACACAAACAAACAAACAAACAAACAAACAAACAAACAAACAAACCTAAAGCATTCTCTCTCTCTCTCTCTCTCTCTCTCTCTCTTAATTCAAGTCAGTTTAATAGTTGCTTTATTGGCATGACAAATGTTAGAAATGTATTGCCAAAGCAGTTATAAATTTACATAAAAATAAAACAACATACATATTTATTTAAAAAAACGCAGTAAACACTAGTAGAAGCAACAAAAAAAGATATATACATATATTAATTAAATAAAAATAAAAATAATATATCATATTACGCAATATATCACAATGTTATTCAATATATCGCATCTCTCTCTCTCTCTCACACACACACAAACAGACAACACATATCAGTAATTTCCTTCTGCCGATGACTAAAATAAACCAGTTCCTGTATGACGGCAATACTGTTTTCACTTTACAGCATACTGCATTTTCACTGAGACAATAAAGTCATAAAACAGCATCCATTAACTCATGTTCAGCCTCAAAGTACACAACTAGGAAAACACTGAAGTCATTTATTGAGCGTGTCAGATAGTGAGGATTCAGGTCACATTTCAACAAGAACACTGGATATGGCTGCTGAAAGTTATTATACACGACACCGTATGCTTTGAATAATTTCACGTGCATTTTATTCATAATTTAAAAAGTGTATTTACGTGTAGTAATAATTAAGACGTAATAATTAATATAATAATTATAATTTTATTCCACTTTATTTTATTTCATTTTTGTTTTAATATGGAACTGATATTTTGAAGAAAACTTTAATCTTTTTGGTATAATATGAATATTTTAACGAGCATTTTATTCATAGTTTGAGTTGTGTATTTACGTGTAGTAATATTTTAGACTTAATTTCACTTTTATTATCATTTATTTTATCTTATTCCATTTTTTATTTCATTTCATAAATATTGCAACATGAAAATGATCATTCGAAGAAGTCTAATATTTTTGGTATTCATTTTAAAGCTCACTGCATTTTATTTATAATTTGAAATGTGTATTTACGTGTAATATTAATTAAGATGGAATTTCTCTTTTATTATTTTTACAATATTTTATTTCATATTTGTTTTAATATGGATCTGATCGTTTGAAGAAAACTTTAATCTTTTTGGTATAATATTAATATTTTAACGAGCATTTTATTCATAATTAAAATGTATATTTACGTGTAGTAATAATTAAGATTTTATTTATCTTTTTATTATTATTTATTTTATTTTATTCCATTTTTATTTTGAAGAGAACTGTCTTTGGTATTAATTTGAAAGCTTTTAATATTTAACGTGCACTTTATTCATAATTAAAAATGCATATGTAGAAGTTATTATTTTAATATTTATTTTATTTCAGCTACAGTTTTAGAAATAGCAGCACTGCATCAATTTTTAATTCTTTAAGCTGGCATTTTAAAGCTTTTCCCCTAATATTAAAATTACAATTAATTTCATTTTAAAAATGTATTCATTTATAATAATATAATAATATAATAATAATAATATAATAATATAATAATAATAATTATATATATATATATATATATATATATATATATATATATATATATATATATATATATATATATATATATATATAAATTAATAATTTAGTAATTAGTTTTCGTTAACAATAACATCATATATATAGAGATATATGGAAAACCGTTCCCGCTAATGGTTCACTAAAGCACATCTAATGATTCTGCCTGGGTTTATGAAAACATGAAAATCTTATTAATTGAAATAACAAGCAGACTGAGATGTTCAGAAAGGATCATCAGATCAGTACCTCTCGAATTGGCAAGTGTTGAGTCCGATCTTGATGGAAACGGCGCTGCCTGCGTTCAGATGACTGCCGTAAATAGTGATCCTCGTTCCTCCAGAAATCGGCCCATATGACGGCACCACACGGGTGAAGTACGGAGACTGGAAACACACACACAATTAAACAAAATCATTTAATAAAGAGGCAGGAAAACCCCTTGTGGATCAAACATTCAGTCTGCAGGTGTAACTCTAAAACTAAACCAGCGGATCTTTAAAGCTGAATTTAGACCTGCAGGATGTTTTAATATCATATTATGAGCTCTTATGTTAAACGATATGTCAAAGGGTTCTCAGATCATAATCGCTTTAAAGAGACAATTTGATGCCTGATAATTCAATTTAATCATTTAATAATTTAATAATTTGAGTGTAAATGGGTGTTTCCCAATTATGGGTTGCAGCTGGAAGGGTATGCACTATGTCAAACATATGCTGGATAAGTTGGCGGTTCATTCCGCTGTGGGGAACCCTGATGAATAAATGGACTAAGCCGAAGGAAAATGAATGTATTTTGTATAATAGTCTGGATCAGCATGATCAGTGAATCTCACCACAAACGTGAAGACTTTTGGAGAAACCGCCCTGTAGTCCTGCAGACAGTCGCGCACACACACTTCCACATGAGCCTCCTGCACCCGATAACCTGTGGCATCGGCCAGACGGCACACGATCCTGCAGACGGACAGAGAGAAGAGGCTCTGAGAGACGTGTGGACACCAAACACTCAAATCAAAAGCTACATCAGCAGTGATGGAGGAGCACAGAGACGCTACAGCACCACCGCAGGCGCTACACAGACACACACAACACTACAATGCTGAAACACACGCCTGTGATTAATGAAACGGAGAGCAAACACTCCCAACATGCCCTGGGGCCGGTCATCCTCTGTCTGCGGAGAGTTATTAACTGAGCATTTATAGGTTCACACAACAGCAGATACTACAACCTTACCAGAATGTGTGTGTGTGTGTGTGTGTGTGTGTGTGTGTGTGTGTGTATAAATGGTGGTATTTGTTTATTTCCTGGAAGTGTGAAGCTCTGCCATGATTCATTAATAAAGTGTGAAGTCATTATTGTCATCTAATTTCAGCATCAGCACTGAAAACAGTCTAAAAGCGGCATATAAAAGTGTTCAAGTTGAATGAAGGGTGCCACACGTGCACAGAACAGACGCTTCAGTGAGAGTGCTGTGATCTGCAGCAACTACAGCACAATGATGAGCTGACATTACCTTTATAAACTACAAAGATGGAAAAGGAAAATGGGTCAAATAAAAATGTCAAAAAGAAAGGAATGGAGGAAGGAGAAGGGAAGGAAAATAAAAGGAAAAAAAGACAACTGAAGAAAATGGAAAGGAAGGAAGGGAGGAAAAGGGGAGGGATGAAAAATGAGGGGAAATTAAGAAAAAACAAGGAATGGAGGGAATGAAAAGTGGAGGAATTTTAAAAGGAAGGAAATAATGGATGAGGAAAAGGAAAAGAAAAAGGAAGAAAAGAAGGAAGCAAAATGGATGGAGAGAAGGAAGGAAGAAGGAAAATGGGAGGGATGAAAAAAGAAGGAAAAACGAAGTAAGAAAAAACAAAGGACTGAGGGAATGAAATGGGGAAGAATGAAAAAGGAAGGAGGAAAAAGAAAGGAGGAAAACGCAAGAAATAAAAGAAAAACGGAAAAGGGAAGGATGGATGGATGTATGGATGGATGGATGGATGGAAAAGAAGGAAGGAAGGAGAAGGAAGGAAGGAAGGAAGGAAGGAAGAGAGGAAGGAAGGAAAAGGGTTGGGGTGAAAAAAGGAAGAAAAAATAAGGGATCGAGTGGGTAAAAGGGGAGAAATGAAAAAGGAAGGAGGAAAAGAAAGAAAATAGAAAGGAAGGAAGGACAGAAAAAAGGAAAAGGGAGGAAAGGAATGAATGAAGGAAGGAAGGAAGGAAGGAAGGAAGAAAGGAAGGAAGGAAGGAAAAGGGAGATGAAAAAAGAGGGAAAATGAAGAAAAAACAAAGGATGGAGGAAATGAAAAGGAGAAGAAATACAAAAGACAGGAAGGAGGAAAGGAGGAAGAAAAGAAAAATGGATGGAAGGAAGAAAGGGATAAAAAGAGAAAAAGGGAAGGAAAGACGGTAAAAGGAAGGAGGGAGAAAGAAAAGAAAAAGTAAGAAATAAAGACCATGGAAAAAAACAAAAGGAAGGAAAGCAGGAATTAAAAGGGGAGGGATGCAAAAAGGAAGGAAAATTAAGTAAGGAAAAAATAAAGATGGAGTGAATGAAAAGTAGATGATAAAAAGGAAACAAGAAAGGAAGGAAGGGAAAAATGAAAAAAAGGAAGAAAGCGAGAGGTAAAGGAGGAAGGAAAAAATAAAAGAAAACTGAATGAAAGAAAAAAATTATAAAAGAAAGGAATGAAAAAGGGAAGGAATTAAGGAACAAAAGAAGGATGGAAGGAAAGAAAGTCTTCCATTTATCTGTCACTCAGCATCTCAATACCAGCAGTTGTCAGATCAACACAACTTTTAGAATAAGGTAATGCAATACTGCCCATAAATTCAGAGCTAATGCTGTGTGTGTGTGTGTGTGTGTGTGTGTGTGGACTCACTGCTCAGCACTGATGTACTCCTCCTCGATAGGTTGGCAGGACACTTTCCCGATGCGCACCCCGTTCTGGATGTCTTTAAACTGAAGGCCCAGATTCTCTCCGCTGATGGTCAGTCTGGTTCCGCCCTGCCGCGGCCCGGTTTCAGGAGACAGCTGGAAGATATATCAGCAGACATACCGATATCACTCCAGAAAAGCTATTTTTAATCTTATCATTATCAGTCCAATAACAAAATTAGCCCCATATATTTAAGCCAATATTAGGTATTATTTATTTATTTATTTTTTTGATGGATAAATTATTGTTGTTTTTTTTGTTGTTGTTGTTTTAGGCAATAGATTTGATTGATTTAAAAGATAGTTGGCCATAGAAATTGATAGTGAATTAATAAAGTTTAAAAATCATGTTGTGAAATATAATCTAATGTTCAATGTGTGTGTGTGTTTGTCTTCTGTTTCTGCAATCCTGCATAAAAATGGGAAACATGTATATTATCGGCTACTATATCGGCTAATTATCGGTTATCGGTATAGCTCAAAAATTCCATATGAGTGCATCCCTAATTTTTAAAGCATCTCATCTAGGTCTAAACAGTCCTGAACGGCTTCTGGTGGTTAAAGGAAAATAATAATCTGGTGAAGATCATCCAAACCCAGTTCATCTGCAGCCACCAAGACCTTCAGCCAAGACAGGAGAAGCGCAGACACAAACACAAAGGCATAATTGGTTTCTGAGGGACTGCTTTCATTTGACATTCACACATTTTTACAGAGAGATGGATGAAAATACGAGAGCAGAGCTTGAGAGATGGAGAGAGAGAGAGAGAGAGAGAGAGAGAGAGAGAGAGAGAGAGAGAATAGGTGTACATTTTCTGAACAGATGGCTCTCAAAGTGCCTACGGTGGGCTAATAATCCGTGTGATAAATTCATTCTTCTCCAAATTAAATTAACACCTAATCTAATAAGTAAAAGACGACAGCGGTGCCTCACAGACAAAAAAAAGAGAGAGGATGAGAGATCTAACCAGAACAAAGGAGGAGTTTAATTAACGTGAGGGGATGTAAATTTAGTAAGTCGATGATCTAAAAGTTAATAATCCAAATTTGGAACTGAACGCAATGCTGACTTTGAAAAGATGACGGCCAAATACAGGTGATCAGTGCACATGTGTGATGTATTCTAGCATGAAGTTTGTCTCGATTTGTGATGAAATCTAGAAGAATCTGTCAGATGTTGAGCTGAGGTGAGCTCAGCAAGGAGCAAATATATAATACTATCCGAGAAGCTGCTGTTTACAGGGAATTGATAAAAGGTTATGAGCACTGCTGAGCTAATATATTGCAACAATATTGAGCTAAGTACCTCAAACCCACTTAGTTGCTCTAAATTCACCATAAACCATGTTTTTGGGAGATTTATAGTATTTATTAAACAATGATTTAGTCATCAAAGCAAGATTTTACAAAATACTTGTAAAACTTTTAACATTTTTTTACTAATTAAAGCTTATTTTATTTATTTAAAATATAAATAAACATTGATATATTTTAATTTAAATTATTTAAAATTAAAACTATATTTTAAATAAATAGAAACATTGCTATATTTTTATATTTTATTTTAAATTATAAACATTGCTAGCTTATTTATTTTTTATTTAAAAACATTTTATATTTTATTTTAAATAAACTAAACATTGTTATATTATTTATTTTTAATTAAAAAAACATTGTTATATTTTATTTATTTTAAAATTTAAAAAAGGTTTTATATTGATTTATTTTTAATAAAAAAACATTGTTATATTTTATTTATTTTAAAATTTAAAAAAGGTTTTATATTGATTTATTTTTTAAAAAAAAAACATTGTTATATTTTATTGATTTTAAAAATGTATAAATAAATAAAGTTTTATATTTATATTTTTTATAAAAAATTGTTATATTTTATTTTTTTTTTAATTTAAAAAAAGTTTTATATTTATTTATTTTTAATTGAAAAAATATTGTTATATTTTTTATTTTAAAATTTTAAAAAGTTTTATATTTCTTTATTTTTAATAAAAAACATTGTTATATTTTATTTATTTTTAATTATTTTTTTTTAATAAAAATTAAATACCTTATTTTTATTTATTTTGTATTTATTCATATTTTTTATTTTATATTAAAAGGTTTTATTTTACTTAGTTTTATTTTACTTGGTTTTATTTTGTTTTAAATTTTAATTTAATTTATTTAATTAAATGTTTTTGTATTTAATTAAATTTCCTGAAAATCACAGCAATAACCCAACTTCAGATAAACATTAGTTTGTAATCTTTAAAACAAATAAAAACTTAATTAGAAAATACTCAGAACATCTAATACACTCACTTTTACTGCTTGTTCAAACTACTTAAATAAAATGAGTTGAAACAACACCATTCTTAACTTTTTTGAGGGAACAAAAGTTCAATCCACCTATATTTTTGAAAATGATTAAGTTTATAAAATTGATGTTGGGACAACATGAAGGAATTGTGTTGAACCCAGCAGTGTTTACAGTGTAGATTGAACAGTTTTTTTGCGCATGCTGTATCTCACCTTGGTGATGCGCGGGTGTGTGCAGCGGCTGTTTCCGGCAGTGGCGTGCATCCATGTGTTTTCCGGCTGAGCACATTCCTGCCGCAGAGAGCACTTTCTGTCCTGAACACACCAGCCGCACTCGAAGCTCGGGTCGGCCTTCAGACACAATCCACAGCTCTCTCTCAGTGCATAACACTTGTACAGGTGCGCTGCAGACACAGATTTACAGTCTGAGCACATCCAAATCTCATGATGCATCACTCTTAACTCAGGATGGAGGATTTTCCTGCTCATTACATGCAAAAGTGCAGATGAAAACTCATGCAGAAACACAGATCTCTGACCTAGTGCAGGTTTTTAACAGAGAAATATTCAGATTAAACAGAATATACAATGGTTTAGGAATGTAAACATAAACAGTCCAGGGAATAAAGACTCGAGGGGCATTTTGTTTTATATACAGTGCTCAGCATATATGATTAAACCCCTCACAAATCTCTCATTTAAATTAATATTTTCTAGAGGAAGCTCTACAATATTGTATTCGTGCATTTACATTAGATTAGTGAGAACTGAAGCCAGATCTGGAGCTAATCTAATAAAACTTACAATGATTCAAAAATTAGTAGCACAAATTTCTGTAATAGAAAAAACATATATATTTTCAAAAATAGCAAAAATCAAGAGAAACAAATATATACAATATTGTTGATTTTAGATTGTATTTTTTTTTTTGCAGTATTTTGCATGAATTTAAACACATTATCTTTCCCTTTCTAATGATGTTCTGCGACTAAAATATTATTTTAATAAATACATCTGTTTAATAAATCAGTTTTGTTCAAATGCATCAATATATATTACACATATTCACTGACAAATGGATAAAAATAATCATTTTCAAAATGGGGTGTGCTCATTTATGCTGAGCACTGTATCTGTGGCCTAAATTGATAGATTTTTGTGTTTGCTTTTCTTAAAATATATGCCAGAATTTTCTTCTAATATTGTTTTTTTTTCTTGTGAAAATATGCGAAAATCTAACCTCAAGACAAATGATGCTAATTTTATTTAATACTATTTAATGCCACTTTAAAAAAAAAAAAAAAAAAAAAAAAAATATATATATATATATATATATATATATATATATATATATATATATATATATATATATATATATATATATATATATATATATTTATATATATATATATATATATATATATTTTTTTTTTTTTTTTTAAGCCTTAAATAGTAATAAATAGTAATAAATTAAATAACATCAATTAAAATAAAACATAATAAACTACAACAATAGTTAAAAGCTTGATACAATAATTAATAAATTTGAATAATAATAAATAATTGTATAATAATAAATTGAATAATTCTGAAAATAAAAAATAAAATTGTATAATAATAAATAAATAATAAATTGAATAATTCTGAAAATAAAAAATAAAAATATATAAAATAAATAATATATTGAGTTTTGTGATTGCTACATGAAATACTGAATCAACAAATAAATATTTCAACAAACAAGCCATGCTCAAGGCCATAAATACATAATTATTAACCTAATAAAAATATATTTTCAATCTTTTATTTCATTATCAATTTTTAGGAATGTGTGGCGTTTATAATATTAAAAATACCTGCAATCTGCACAAACACAAAGGTAATTGTCCTGTTGAACTCTAGAAGCTGTGTTTTGATCATCACTCACTCATTCATTCATTTTCCTTCAGCTTAGTCTCTTCATTCATTAAGAATCTCCACAGTGGAATGAACCGGCAACTATTCCAGCATTTGTTTTATGCAGCCGATGTCACTGGGAAACACCCAAACACACTCATTCACACACGCACTCATACACTGCGGCCAATTTAGCTTACCCAATTCCCCTATAGCGCATGTGTTTGGACTGTGGGGGAAACTGGAGCACCCGGAGGAAACCCACAGCAACACGGGAGAACATGCAAACCAGAACATGCAACCAGTGACCTTCTTGCTGTGAGGCCACAGTGCTAACCACTGAGCCACCGTGCCACCCGATCCCCAGTCAATGCAACTTAATGAAAACCAAGAGATGTGAATGAATAGATGTGAACGGCAGCATCATGAGAGGAACACTCGGGACAGGAAGCATTCTCAGCAATACTACAGTTCAAGCACACTCGTTTACACAAGCAAAAGAGGCTGTCAATCATTTATAGATGCTGCGGCTCCCTGCAGCATCCCGGAGGTTGCTAGGCAACGGCAACAGCAGAGCGC
>NC_133181.1:2085000-2117500 GCF_049306965.1 Danio rerio
CAACAGTACAACAATATGGAACACCCTAACAACTGCATAGTTACAACAGTTACAACCAATCTAACACCTTAACGGCATTGCAACACAGTACAACCACATAGAACAACCTAACATCTGCATAGCAACAGTACAACTATATAGAACAACCTCACATCTGCATAGCAACACAGTACAACCCCATAGAACAAACTAACAACTTCATAGCAACAGTACAACTATATAGAACACCCTAACAACTGGAAATCAACACTGTTACAACCAAAATACCACATCAACATCTCTATAGCAACACCGTACAACCACAAAGAACGCACTAACATCTGCATAGCAACAGTACAACCATAAGGAACACCCTAACAACTGCATTGCAACAGTACAACAATATGGGACACCCAAACAACTGCATAGCAGCACAGTTACAACCAATCTAACACCTTAATGGCATTGCAATACAGTAGAACCACATGGAACAACCTAACATCTACATAGAAACAGTACAATCACACAGAACACCCTAACAGCTACATAGCAGCGGTTACAACCAAGTCCTCATCAACTGTATAGCAACACAATACAACCACATAGAACACCCTAACATTAGCATAGCAACAGTACAACAATATGAAACACCCTAACAACAGCATAGCAACTGTACAAACAAATGGAACCACAACAACTGGATAGCAACATAGTACACTCACACAGAACACCCTAACATCTGCATAGCAACAGAGTACACTCACACAAAACACCCTATCATCTGCACACCAACACAGCGCACTCACACAGAACACCCTAAAATCTGCAAAGCAACAGTACAACAATATGGAACAACCTAACAGCTGCATAGCAACACAGTACAATCACACAGAACACCTTAACATCTGCATAGCAACACAGTACACTCACACAGAACACCCTAATATCTGCATAGCAACACAGTACACTCACACAGAACACCCTAACATCTGTATAGCAACACAGTACACTCACACAGAACACCCTAACATCTGCAAAGCAAAAGTACAACAATATGGAACACCCTAACAACTGCATAGCAACACAGTTACAACCAATCTAACACATTAACGGCATAGCAACACAGTACACTCACACAGAATACTCTAACAACTGCATAGCAACACAGTACAATCACACAGAACACCCTAACATCTGCATAGCAACACAGTACACTCACACAGAACACCCTAAAATCTACAAAGCAAAAGTACAACAGTATGGAACACCCTAACAACTGCTAAGCAACACAGTTACAACCAATCTAACACCTTAACAGCATAGCAACACAGTATACTCACACAGAACACCCTAATATCTGCATAGCAACACAGCACAATCACACAGAACACCCTAACAGCTGCATAGCAACACAGAACAATCACACAAAACACCCTAACAACTTCATCGCAATAGTACAACAATATGGACACCCTAAAAACTGCTAAGCAACACAGTTACAACCAATCTAACACCTTAACAGCTCAGCAACACAGTGGAACCACATAGAATACCCTAACATCACCATAGCAACACAGTACAATCACAAAGAACACCGTAACAACTGTGTATCAAATTAAAGCCTAAAGTTGATGTTTAAGGATTCAAAATTATATTTTTTTATACATATTTTGGTCATTCTTTAATAGTCTTTTAATATGTCATCAAATAATTCCTGCAATAAATATTCCCTAGTTCACCTAAAAATGAAAATTCTGTCATCATTTACTCACCTTTAACAGTTTCAAAGAGTTTTGTTACTCTTTAAACAGATTAGAAAGCTGAAAACCTGTAACCATTGACTTCTAAAGTAAAAAAAAAAATCATACTATAGAAGTCAATGGTTACAGTTTTTCAGCATTCTTCAAAATATCTTCTTTTATGCTTAAAAGAACACAAACAGTGGGAGAGTACACATTGAAACATTTTACATTTTTTGCATGAACTACCCCTTTAACTTTTATTGATGACTTAGCATTGTGAATTGTTTTGATGCATTAACAACCCACCCACGATCGGCCCACAAGGAAAATCAAGCTATTTACGAACATCACTATGAAGTGCACTTCTCACGGCTATAATAAGATAGTTCACGTCACACGCCTGTTGCAGTTTCCAGACGCTCTGTGCTTTGAGTCTCATGCATGTTGATTTAGTGATCCTGCTGATGGTTTAATGACCCTGTCCTTCCTCTGACCCCTGCTATTGTGTCCTGAAGCTAAACTGTAGGATGTTAAAACATGGACCCCTGTGTCTGGAAACCCCCAGAGCAATCACATATTAGAATAACAGCACATTCAGACTCTAAAAGCTTTACACGAGAGACTGATGCACATGAATAGCAGCACAGACACATAGAGAATAAAGCAATGCACTAAATTAAATGTTATGGACGCACATACTGCTGATGCCAGATCAGATCTTATATCTTTTTCATTCACACATCAGTTAAGAGCGAGAGAATAATGCATATTCTAACTCTCATGTTCGTAGAGCTGCCATTAAAATAATATTGCTCTCTTAGAAGACTAATGATTTAAGCCAGCTCTATATCTGCTCTCCTGACACACACACACACACACACACACACACGCTCTTTCTCACGAGATAAGGTGTAGCGAGTTTCTTCTCCTCTTTTCTGAGCGGCCTGCGGCTACAGTCTCTCTCTCTGTTCTTGTGCTTCATTTTTCTTTACCGTAGTATCTATTACTGTTGTGTCGCCCTCACAGCGTAATTAATCATCATTTTTTATCGCTGTCTCCTCTAATTGGTTCTCATCTGAACTCTGCTGCACCTCACACACACACAAGCAAAAATGTGTGCACACGCATGCAAGCACACACACACACACACTCACATGCTGTACAAGTGCTGCTCTATTCATTTCTATTGTGCTTTCTGACAGACTGAATAATCTTCATGCAAGATGGATTAAACACTGACAGTCTGCGCTGATGCTGGATGACATTCACCAAGTGTATGTAACAGCGACAGGATCCCAGATTATTGAGCTTCCAATACATTAAGATTTAATATATCAACCACACTGAAAAATACAGACAATGTCTATTATTAAATCAGAATGTTAATCAGATATTAAAATACAGTAAATGCTGATACACTCACCGGCCACTTTATTAGGTACACCTTACTAGTACTGGGTTGGACCCCTTTTGCCTTCAGAACTGCCATAATTCTTCGTGGTGTGGATTCAGCAAGGTACTGGGAATGTTCCTCAAAGATTTTGCTCCATATTGTCATGATAGCATCACACAGTTGCTGCAGATTTGTCGGCTGCACATCCATGATGCCAATCTCCCGCTCCACCACATCCCAAAGCTGCTCTATTGGATTGAGTTCTGGGGACTGTGGAGGCCATTTGAGTATAGTGAGCTCATCGTCATGTTCAAGAAAACAGTCTGAGGTGATTCACGCTTTATGACATGGTGTGTTATCCTGCTGGAAGTAGCCATCAGAAGATGGAGACACTGTGCTCATAAAGGGATGGACATGGTCAGCAACAATACTCAGGTAGGCTGTGGCGTTGATGCTCAATTGGTACTAATGGACCCAAAGAAAATCTTCCCCACACCATTACACCACCACCACCAGCCTGAACCGCTGATACAAGGCAGGATGGATCCATGCTTTCATGTTGTGGTCAAATTGTGAGCCGATCATCTGAATGTGTCAGCAGAAATGGAGACTCATCAGAGCAGCAACGTTTCTCCAATCTTCTATTGTCCAGTTTTGGTGAGTCTGTGTGAATTGTAGCCTCAGTTTCCTGTTCTTAGCTGACAGGAGCGGCACCCGGTGTGCTCTTCTGCTGCTGTAGCCCATCCGCCTCAAGGTTGGCCGTGTTGTGTGTTCAGAGATGCTCTTCTGCAGAGCTCGGTTGTAACGAGTGCTTATTTGAGTTACTGTTGCCTTTCTATCATCTGGAGCCAGTCTGGCCATTCTCCTCTGACCTCTGGCATCAACAAGGCATTTGTGCACACAGAACTGCCGCTCACTGGATATTTCCTCTTTGTCGGAGCATTCTCTGTAAACCCTAGAGATGGTTGTGCATGAAAATCCCAGTAGTTCAGCAGTTTCTGAAATACTCAGAGCAGCCCATCTGGCACCAACAACCAAGACACATTCAAACTCACTTAAATCCCCTTTCCTCCCCATTCTGATGCTCGCTTTGAACTGCAGCAGATCGTCTTGACCATGTCTACATGCCTAAATGACAGGTGTGCCTAATAAAGTGGCCGGTGAGTGTATATTATCAGCTCTGGTTGTCCATCTGGTCAAGCTCCAGCGCTTCAGATGACTAGAGGAGCAGCAGGATGATGGAGGAGTGTGTGTTCCTGTGTGGGTCTGTTTCTGACCACTAGGGTGCAAGAAGAGCCTTCACATCCAAACCACAAGAACACAGAGAAACTGAGCGCCAAAGCAAGACAACATGAAGAGCTGATGTCCAAAAACACACCAAATCCAGACAGACATGCTCTGTTTATAAAGCTCAGACGCTGCCAGAGAACTTTCTGCTTCCACTAGCGGACAGCAGGACCAATCCTTCACCATCTGTGCTGCTTCAACTAAACAATAAGACACTGTATGTGTGTGTGTGTGTGTGTGTTTGGACTGAAATACTGTTTTTATCTAACACTCCTCTCGTTAGATCTCATTAGATTAGATCAGTGAGTGTGAGTGTGTGTGTGAGCGTGAGTCTGTGTGTCTGTGTGTGTGTGTGTGTGAGACTCACTGTGGTTTTCTGGCACTGTATGCTGGAGCTGTTGAAGCGCAGTGCCGTCACGCTGTGTGTTTCCCCCTGGATGTGGAACACACACTCGTAGTTCCTCTGTCCGGACTGAGGCTGCGGAAGGTTCCGGGCCGACAGCGTGATCGGCTTGGGGACACCCACCGGGATGTATATCTCTGTGGACGGCAGGATCTGAGGACAGTCCTGTAAAACACAAAGCAAAACCCGATCATGCAAACACATCTGGAAAGAGGAATCATTCTCTTTAAAACAACACAACCCAGGAAGGACGGTCCAGGTATCGCTCACTCTGATGTGTTTGACGTCTGCTTAAACAGGCCTGATGGGGAACATGTGGGGAAAATGTCAAGCAAAGACCTGGAGGAGAAATGAGCTGGACACAGACAATATCTGGAGAACATCCCAGAATACATCACTGCTGCACACGCCAGGAATAAAACATGAGTCTGCAAACCCTGACTGGATGACTGGA
This sequence comes from Danio rerio, assembly GCF_049306965.1. Classification (NCBI taxonomy): domain Eukaryota; kingdom Metazoa; phylum Chordata; class Actinopteri; order Cypriniformes; family Danionidae; genus Danio; species Danio rerio. The sequence continues at coordinate 2,090,259 of NC_133181.1, forward strand.
TGAGTGCACGTCAGGCCTGAGGAGCTATAAGGGATTCTGAGGGAAGTCTGTATTGCTTTTTTCCTCTTTATTTTATTTTATTTTATTTTATTTTATTTTATTTTATTTTATTTATTTTATTTTATTTATATGTTATTATTTTTTAATATTTTTACTTTATTTATTTATTTATTTATTTATATTCATAATTTTTATTTAATTTTTTTTGATTTATTATTTAATTACATTTTATTTATTTTAATTTGTTTTAATTTATTTCATTTAAATTTTTTTAATATTCTATTTTATTTATTGTGGAGGAGGTGTTGGTGCTTTGTGGAATGTATTATGTCTTTGTTTATATTTGTATTATTATTATTATTATTATTATTATTATTGTTATTATTAACCATTTAGTCACTAAAATGTATTGTCAATCTGCTCTCTTGGTTGCCATGAAATTTTTTTATTAATTATTATTATTTAATTTATTATCATTATATATTTATTTTCATTTAATTGAATATTTAATTAAATTTATTACTTAATTTAAATTATTTTAATTAGTTTTAATTATTTATTTATTTATTTATTTATTTATTTTAATTATTTAATTACATATTATTCTACTTTATTTTATGTTATTTATTGTGGAGGAGGTGTTGGTGTTTTGTGGAATGTATTTTGTCCTTGTTTATATTATTATTATCTATTTTGTCACTAAAATGTATTTTCAATCTGCTCTCTTGAAGGCTATTTTATATTTTATTATTTCTTTTCTTTTTCTTTTCTCTTATTATTTTTCCATTTTATTTATTATTTTAGATATTTCATTTAAAATTAAATCAAATTTATTTTAATTAGTTTTAATTTATTTTATTTAAATGTATTTGAATTATTGTATTTTTCAAATTTTTTACAAATGTTTTTGTATTGTAAAAATAAATGTATTTTTTATTATATTGTATTTTATTTTACTATTTTTTCATTTTATTACTTGTTATTCTATTTATTATTAATTAATTGTATTTAAATTTGTTATCATTTTAATTTATTTTAATTATTTAATTATATAATATTTTATTATTATTATTATTATTATTAGCCATTGTCACTAAAACATTGTCAATCTACTCTCTTGACTGCCATTTTACTTTTTTATTATTTATTTTCATTTATTTTATTTTTTCATTTAATTTTTTTATTATTTTATTTTACATTTTAATATATTTTATTTTAATTTATTTTAATTATTTATGCGCATACTATTCCATTTAATTACATTTATTTTATTTATTGTGGAGAAGGTCTATTAATATCAACAGCGTTACAGGTGTGAGTCTGCTATAAGACCAGATATTTCAGTCTGCTAAAGAGCGAGTTCCTGTTCCCCGACCATCATCATCATCATCATCCTTTGTTTCTGAATGACAGCTAAATGAAACCATGAAGTCAGTATTTAAAGCGCTGCGGTTTGAGGAGCACTTCTGAGATCAAGCGGATACAACCGAGCAGGAAATGATGGATTCCTGGAGGTGTCTAGACAGCAGATTCCTCCTCAAACCAGAGGAAGTTCTGCTGATTTCAGGAGTGTTATTTGTGGAAACAGCGCTGGTTTTGTTACTCCCACACGGCTGTAACCACAGCAGACGGACAGATGGAGATGTTACAGGCACAGGAAGGACGTTTGCTGAGTACAATATTCCAATATGTTCCAGGAGAACGTTTAGAAACCATACATTTCAAGGAAAGCTTGTCCAAGTCCAAACAGTCACTGCATCATAATATTTATCTGAATATACACATGCATACTTACGTACATAAAGAACATGCAACCACAAACTCGTTTATTAATAACGGCACCAAAAGCTGCATTTTCTTAAACAATAGGCGAATGTACTGATAAAGCCTCCCCATCTCCCACCGTGAAACATTAATATTTGTTCGAGTGTGCAGGGCCACAGGAAGCATTAAAACACAGATCTTCACACCCGAAGCACGAGCACCATAAAATCCACTTTCAGCACAGAAGAAAACAGCTCTGCGCAATAAATGGAAAATGAGCCGTAATACGACTTCAAGAAGCCCATCAGAAAGCCACTGATCATTCTCCAGCCAGAGTGCTGAACTAATTTCAATCTTTAAATTCAATTTATTTAAATTAAATGGCCTCATTTAAATAGTTCTGTGTTAAATTGAATGGAAAGCAAGCGTGGTTTCGATGTCAGGGCTCTTGTGTGTGCGATTACCCATCGACATTCTCTCTATATGCATCCTGTGCTCCCTAGTGAGTGCTGTCTACATGAGTGGCCTTTAAAGGGGACCTACTATCCAAAACTAACTTTAATAAGTGGTTTAAACACAATTGTGTGGGAACAGACTGTGAATATAACCAGCTTCTAATGGTAAACATGTATTTGTATAATCAGACTTGATAAAAGCAGTCTGCAGAAACACTTTGATTGACACTTTCCTTTTGTAAGTGTCATTAAAGGGGGAAGCTCCGCCCACTAGTGCCCATCTCTCCCTCATTAGCATAGACAGCAGCCCTGAGTGAGAAGCAGCCATCTATTAGCCATTAGGGTCCAATCCCAGTTGTGGTCCTGGAAAAATCTGTTTCAAGGGCTATCTAGGGATGTGCGGTGAGGTTTGTGGCTGGTAAAACTCTTTTAAAGTCAGATTTACAAACATTTGCATTTCTTTTATCATATCAGCAATATTTCTATAAACATAGAACAATTACTCGGAAATTTATTCCTGCGCTGCAAGAAAACTGGTCGGGTCCTGTGGCAGACACTGATGCACACGTTTGACCTTTTTCACACAGATAACGCTAGTCCTGTTATATATCTGCCACTATGCTGCCACACAGGCACTTGTGACTCCGCCCTTTTCTGAAAAAAATCTAATTTGCATTTAAAGCAAGTGATGCTCTGTATCATAGCAACCGGCTGAAAAAATAAACTCTGGTCTGCATGAATGCTCACAGCTAAGCGTTTCTAAAAGCGCTTCGGTGGATATGCGGCTATAGTGTGCCATTATTTATGTGCAAACCTGACAAATACAATGATTCCCTCTGAATGCAGTGTAGTTCATGATTCACCCCAGTGCATTCTGGGACTGTCTTCTCAGAACACAATATGATTCCATTTTAGTATCCAACAGAAACGAGTTATCTTAAAATACAGCACCGGCTGCTGCCTATCTTTTGGAACAGGCTCCGCATCATAAGCGCCAACCGGGCCTAAAAATACAGTCTAGGTAGGCAGCACAGCAGCTGAAGGGTACATGTGCTAAAAATGAGACATACATATAAACCGTGAGAAGATGCAAGAACAAAGACAGAAGACGAGGAGAGAGAGAGAGAGAGAGAGAGGGAGGAGGTAATCAGTCAGATAAAGTCATTTCACTGCACCTCCTTCTCCTCTAGTTTAATTATTCAAAGTGGATTAGATCTGCGCTTCAGCTGCCCAACACATCCCAGCCATCAATATTACAGAGAGAAAGAGATAAAACCGGGCGGCGGATATGAACAGAAGACAAAAACGAAGCAAACAAAGCCAAAAGATGACAGAAAAGAGTGAATTCTGTGTCCCAATTCACCTATTATAGGTCCTTAATAGTATTTGAAAATAAAACGAGTGTGTTGCAAGTGATAGTATGTAATATGTGCATTCCAAAGTTACCCTGATGATCTACTGTTTCTGGTGCAGATCTGTGTGTATTCTTTTACCCACAATGCACTGCACGGAGGATGTGTATTTTTATAACAGTATGTTAATGTCGAAGGTTAATGTCCCAAAGTTTGCATACTCTTCTGTAGCACACTCAAAACTATTTACTTTTGATTAAAAAAAGAAAAGCAAATAATTTTGGTTGATGATTTAGGAAGATGAAATGACATTTCGCAAAGTATTGAAACTAGTATTGAAATATAGTGAAATATAAAGGCTAAATAAAATTTTTTTTTTAAAAATGTTTAAGTAAACATTCAATTTAATTAAAACATAAAACTCAAATAAACATTTTTTTATAAAAAAAAATGTATAAAAAATTAAATTAAATTAAATAAAAAACTTAAATAAAGAAATTTAATAAATAAAATAAAATAAAATAAAATAAAATAAAATTAAATTAAATTAAATTAAATTAAATTAAATTAAATTAAATAAAATTAAATTAAATTAAATTAAATCAATTAAAAATAAAGTACAAAAAATTACATTAAATTAAATAAAAAATAAGTAAATAAATCGAATAAAATAAATAAATCGAATAAAAAAATAAATAAATTAAAAATAAATCAAGTTAAATCAAAAATTACAAATTAAATAAAAAAATAAAATAAATAAATAAATAAATAATATAAAATCACCTCCACTTCACATTGAGTAAAGTTTCTCTTCTTGCTTGCTTCTGCCATTGCTTTTTCAATTGGTTTTACCAAAGTGGAGTCATTACCATATTTATAAGGAGACAGGGAGGGGCTTTGCGCTCGTGCACGTGCACTCAGTTTCCCATTATGTCAGATGTATAAAGAGAGTATGCATGGGATTCAGCATATGCAGTGTTCCATGCATCTGATTTTTTGTGCGTACGCAATGTTTTGGTATGAATTCAACGCAAGTCTTCGTACATGAGGGCCCAGGTGAACAATTATTCAATATATCCATCCAGCAGTACATCCTTAAACTGTCTGACGTACACTGCTCTCTGGGCTGACTACTGGAGCTCAGATGCTGCAGTGCATGACACTGTGTGTGTGTAGTCATATAATGTGCAGTTTCAGCGGTATAGTGTGGAAACACCAGAGTGGACGTGGATTGTCCACATGTCATTTTAAAACTAAGAGGTATTACTAGTGTAAACAGGGCCTGAGTGTGTATTTTTCGCAAGTGGGTTGCAGCTGCAATAGTGTGTGGCGTAGGATCGTGATGCCGGCTCAGCATCGTGATGTCCATCGAAAATTAGTAATGGCATCATCTATTAATCCAACCCTATTGCAGAATAACCAAATACTGCAATGTTGGATTTTTCCAATGTCGAGCAGCCGTAGTAAGCAGTGTATCTTTTAAAGAACAGAATGATGGGATAGCACCACTCCGTCAACATGATAAACACACTCTCTGGTCTTATCCTCCACAGGAGATCAGGTTTCAGATGAGGACAGACTTCACAGCGCAGTGATAAACACACACCAGCGTCAGCTTTCAGCGTCCACACAAATCAACACACACACATACACATACACACCCCATCATCATTACAACTGCGTCTCAAATGCTGTTTGCAGAGCATTACTGTGCCACGTGCAGCACCTGTGATGTAATGCGTCCAATATTAAATTAGCATAAGGGGCGTGGCTTGTTTGCATGCATTTGATTCGCTCAGGATGAAATATGAGGATTTTTTCCTATTTATTTTCATAAATGTTGCATGCAAAGAAATTTAATTTCATGTTTACATTTTAAATAAGAAGTCTGAGGGGGGAAACTATGCATTATGAGTGCAATGCAAATACTTATGCTAAAATAAAATGTATTAATTTCTTGCCACAAACGACTTTTATTTTATGTCGGACATCCTTAAAATTGGTTTGATTTTTAATTGCATTAAATATTTGTATAATATTACAAACCATTTGTATTTTATCCCTTAAAGCACAACAGTGTGATCACAAGTGAGTGTTAGTTTTAGGATGCGTCTCTTACCTCAGACATGTTCACTCGTCCCTCTTGAAAAGAGCAGTCGTTTGCGTTCTGAGTGCACAGATGTCTGTATTTACACCAGTGGCATGGAAAAGAGCCGTTCACACACGACAAACACCTGAAGAACAGAAAAAAACAGACTTGGTCAGACACACACACACAAGAAATGCATATAACATATACATGCGTCCTTCACTTTGACCTCATTCACTCTCATAGTGCACGTGAAATAATCCCTCGTTCCCTTCAAACATCCACTTTATTATGTGCTTTAAGAGGGAAGGTGAGGGATGACAAAAGAGAGAGAGAGAGATCAAGACGAGACCGGGATTTCCCATTAAAACATGAAGACTGTAGATAGAAGAGAGAAGCTCTGCATACAGTCTACTTAGACAGCTGCCTGCAGAGGACACCACGGTGACTAAAGTAATGGTTCTAGACCAGGATGATAACTGCATCAATAACAATGAAAGTAATTTTTATACAATTGGTACAATCGGTATGTATTCATTATCATTATTATTATTATTGTTTTTTTATTATTATATGGTATGGTCTTTAATGGTATTATTATTTCAGTTATTATTATTATATTTGTTATATTTGTTATATATATATTTTTATTATTATTATTATTATTGTTGTTGTTATTATTATTATTATATTTGTATTATTATATTCATTATTATTATTATTATTATTATCATCATCATCATTATATGGAATTGTCTTTAATGTTATTATTATTATTTTATTTATATTTATTATGCTCATTATAATTATGATCTGTATTTCTATTATTAATACATTTATTTGTTATTTATTATTATTATTATTTTTATTATTATTATATGGTATTATCTTTAATGTTATTACTATTATTGTTATCTCAATTATTTTATTATTAGTAGTAGTTGTTGTACTATTATATTATAATTATGTTTATTTATTGTTATTTATTTATTTTTATTATTATATTATATTTATTAATATTATTATTTTATCTTTACTATTATTATATTATTATTATTACTATCATTATTACATTTGTATTATTATTATTACTATTATTATATTCAGTTATTATTATTATTATTATTATAACTATTAATATTATTATTATTATTATATGTTATCTTCTTTATTATTATTATTGTATTTTATCGTCTTTACTAATGTATTATATTATTATATTTTACTATTTTTCCCATTATTATTATCAATATTATTATTACCATTGTAATATTTTACTTTGAATAAATTATTATTATTTTAAATACTTAACATTAGACAAAATAAAAAAATAAAGTGATGAAAAGTTTTTATATTAGCATGACAATTTTATTTTTGCTCATTCTGTAAAGCTGCTTTCTCTGCAACGTCTGTCTAATAACTTCATTTGTAATCTGAAAATCGCTAATTATTAATAAGCAGACAAACGGAAATTAAGTAGCGTATACACTATAAATGATTCAGGAAAGGCAGATGCATATAAACAAGTAAAGTAATAATAATGATTATAATAATAATAAAGTGTAATTAGGATTCTTCTCGGTATATAATGGATTTTCTCTTGCTTTCAAACCTGTTTCGCAGTTATTTCTTGATCCATGCAGTTGATTAGTGTGTGTGTGTGTTTGTGAGTGTGTTTTGTGACATATCAGGACACAAATCTGTATAATGACATGGGTATGACACAGGTATTACAAAAAGGAGGTGAAATATGAGGACATTGGTGGAGTCCTCATTTCTCAAAAAGCTTATAAATCACACAGAATGAGTTTAAAACGTCTCATTGTTAATTAGATTCAGTTTCTCAGACACTCTGAAGCCATGGGAGGATTCTGACCACAATATAAAGCCATTTGTTTCAATTATTCAGTATTAAGTCCAGCGCTTTGTTCAGTCTGTGACATTAATCGATGCTTAAGGACAAAGAGCTCTGACCTCATCACTGTTTAAAGCCTCAGCTCTAATTGACCAATCAGCTGCTCTGTCGAGAACAGCTGTCCAATCACAGATGAGGAATGATTGCTTAATGAAATTTCAACGCTTTCAGCCTCACAGAGGATTCGACTGTGTTTCCAGATCAATTAGAAAATATTCATTTATAAGATATATTAGATCATTCTGATTTAAATCATCCTTATAGTTATAAATATATTTTTTTTTGCTCCATGTATACATTTTTTTCAGGCAAGAGTTATTTATTTACTTCTGATGTTATTAACAAACAAAACAATCTTTATAAAACCATAAAGACAAATTAAAATATCTAACAATTGCAAGAAATGATAAAAAATTATGTTAAACATTAAAAAACTTTGTGTTTCAGTATATAAATATGCGCATAAAGAAATAAATGCATAAAGAAATAAATGCAAAAAGAAAGAAGGATAGATAGAACGACAGACAGACAGACAGACAGACAGACAGACAGACAGATAGATAGATAGATAGATAGATAGAAGAAAGCAAACAAACTCAAAAACTACAAATAATAATTGAAAAGAAGTACAAATGAAAGCGGATGAGGACATCAGTGATTAAGCAAAAGCGATTCTTTATAAAGCTGCTGGTATAGTTAATCACACACTGGGTTTTTCATTAAAGTTTTAAAAACGTTTCATGAGCATTTGAGTTTAACCAATGTACAACCAGATCCTGCAGGATTGTTGCATTTCCGAGTCTCATGAGGAACCAAAGCACATGTGCTTAAGTGTGTGTGTGTGTGTGTGTGTGTGTGTGTTTAGGTAATGATCCCCCATCGAGGCACCATTTGTCAGTCTGTTAAAGCTGCGTCTCCAGAGACTCATAATCTGCTGATCAGCATGAATAAATGCAGAGGGTGGTCATGATGGAGGACAAATGATTACAGGTGACACACACACACACACACACACGTGCACACACACGCACACACACATACATACATACATGCATACATACATACATATAACAACCACATGTGAGATGTGTTTACGTGAAAAATCTATAAATAATCTATAAATGTCACAGTCGTAAGTAGGGAGAGACAACTGAAAACAAGTCTATAAGAGAACACGTTTAACATGTTTTACGCTACATTACTGGTAAAAATATTAACTAGAGTGATGAAAATCTGATTTTGCAGGGATATTTGTTTTTATATCTGTGATCTGTCTTTTATAATGGAGTTCTCTTAAAATATATGGCACTATATGCTTGTGTATTACTGTAAATATGCATAAAACTTTTCTCATAACTTTCTCAAATCACAAAACCACTTGACTCTTGAATGTGGGAGGGAATTTGTTTATATTATTGTTTTTAAAACCATAATATACTTTTATATAACTACTTCCTAAAACCATAAATAAACCATAAAATGTTTGTTTTATTATGTCAAAAACCATTAAATACCATAAATATACCATGAAATACTTTTATAGTATTGTCCAAACCCATAAATATACCATACAATACTTGGATATTATTGTCTCAATCTATAAATATACGATAAAAATGTATGTTATTGTCTAAATCCATAAATATACCACAAACATACCAAAAAACCTCTGATATTATGGTCTAAATCCATTAATATATCATAAATATACCATGAAACTTTAATATTATTGTCTAAATCCATTAATATATAACAAATATACCATAAAACTTTAATATTATAGTCTAAATCCATTAATATACCATAAATATACCAAAAAACCTTTAAGATTATTGTCTAAATCCAGTAATATACCATAAATATACCATAAAACCTTTGATATTATAGTCTAAATCCATTAATATACTACAAATATACCAAAAAACTTTAATATTATTGTTTAAATCCATAAGTATACCAGAAATATACCATAAAACCTTTGATATTATTGTCTAAATCCACTAATATTCCATACATATACCATAAAACTGTTAATATTATTGTCTAAATCCATTAATATACCACAAATATACAATAAAATACTTTCATAGTATTGTCCAAATCCATAAATATACCATACAATACTTGGATATTATTGTCTCAATCTATAAATATACGATAAAAATGTATGTTATTGTCTAAATCCATAAATATACCACAAACATACCATAAAACTTTAATATTATTGTCTAAATCCATTAATATACCATAAATATACCATAAAACATTTGATATTATTGTCTAAATCCATTAATATACCACAAATATACAATAAAACTTTAATATTATTGTCTAAATCCATTAATATACCATAAATATACCATAAAATATCATAAATATAACATAAAACTTTAATATTATTGTCCAAATCCATTAATGTACCACAAATAAACCATAAAACCTTTAAAATTGTTGTCTAAATCCAGTAATATACCATAAATACAGCAAACAATACTTTTATATTATTGTCTAAAACCACAAATATACCAAAAATAATACTTTAATATTATTGTTTAAATCCATTATTATACCATGAAATACTTTTATATTATGTCTAAAACCATTAATATACCATAACATCATTGATATTATTGTCTAAAACCACAAATACACCATAAAATAATGTTATATTGTCTAAATACCATTAAATACTTTTATTTAATTCTTTCTAAAACCAAACTGATTGTTATAGTGGATCATCTGAAATGATTGGGAGCATGATTCAGCCTGAGCATCCATCAATCACACTGTGCTTTTCATTCAGCTCTTTCATCAAATATTCATCTCCACTTGATAACTCTGCTCCAGCTTGTCTTTCTGCTAGTGTCTCCTCGCTCCAGCACTCACAGTAACCCGTCCAATCTGCTGCGGCTGAGACCGAGATGTCTTTAAATAAGCAGCGCAGAGATAATAATAAAGCTGACCTTATTTCTCCTGCTGACCCCTGCACCACAATCCCCACAGAGAGAGAGGGTTTAATCCCGTCCCGTCTGGAGCCGCTGATGTGGGCCGTCCTGTGCTTAAGCCCCTCACACTGATCAGCATAAACCCCTCACACAGACACACACAGGGTCCCATACACACGCAAAAATGTTTAAACACTCACACAAACAGACACACACATCGTCCCACACACACAAAAATTTCACACAGACACACACAAACATAGACACTGACACACACACACACACACACACACACACACACACACACACACACACACACACACACACACACACACACACACACACACACACACACACACACACACACACACACACACAGACATCATCTCATACACACTAGATGGACATAATATTTAAACACACACACACACACAAACACACACACACACACACACACACACACACACACACACACAGACATCATCTCATACACACTAGATGGACATAATATTTAAATATTTAAACACACACACACACACACACACACAGACATCATCTCATACACACTAGATGGACATAATATTTAAATATTTAAACACACGCACACACACACACAAACATTGTACCACACACACAAAAATGTTTACACACACACAAACACAAACATAGTGCTAAAGAGACAAAATTCTTCATACACACACACTGTCCCACACACAAATGCACGCACATTCTGACGCACACAAAGAGCTCACATGCACACGATCTCACACAGATTGTGCACACACACACAACACACATTTATAGGCCCAGACAAAGACACAAGCACAGTAACACACACACACAAACTGACAAACACACACTCACACAAATCCAAATGCACATAAACACACCTCACATGCACACACACATGCATGCATTCAAACACACAAACCCACATACACACGCAAAAATGAACATGTGCATGGTCTCACAAACACACACACAACCTCACATACAACACATGCACACACGCTCATGCATGCTCTCAAACACTCATTCAAATACAGCATATGCACGCACACACACATAAAGTGGGAACTGCATATACCTGCACACATCCTAAAACACCCTCACATACGCAACATGAATGCTCACATACACATTTACACACACACACGCACATATGCACATGCATGTGCACGGTTGCTCACACACGCACACACACACACACACACGAGGAGCTGAAATCGAACCCTTTAATTTTCTCGGCTCCCATTAAGACGCAGCTCTGGACACTGAACACCTCTGACTGTCCATTTGGAGGATCTCACACACACACACCATCAGCTCAGGTTTCAGCCCAAAAACACAAGGAGACTCCATTTTGCAGGATAAGAGAATTAAGCTGATTTCTAGAGCCGGTAAGATGATCTGCACCGCCATTAGATTATTGTCACGAGAATCACCGTGGCTTATAAAGAAAAAAAACATTGCATTGATCATCCCTGAGCGGCACGGTGGCTGGTTCGAGTCCCGGCTGGGCCAGTTTGCATTTCTGTGTGGAGTTTGCATGTTCTCCCCAGTGTTGGCGTGGGTTTGCTCCGGTTTCCCCCCACAGTCCAAACACATTGGCCATAGTTTATGCGTGTGCATGGGTGAATGAGTGTGTATGGGTGTTTCCCAGTACTGGGTTGCAGCTGGAAGGGCATCCACTGCATAAAACATATGCTACATATGTTGGTGGTTCATTCCGCTGTGGTGACCCCTGATAAATAAAGAGACTAAGCTGAAGGAAAATGAGTGATTGAATCATCCCTGAAAATAACAACTATATATGCATTATTATAAAGGACGTATTTTGTAAAAAAATCAGCTAAAACATAAAAATGATCAGCTTTTGAATGGAGTAACTCAAGTTAAAAATATGAATTTAATAACATTCTAGATGAAAAGGCAGTGTATGATGATAAACCCCATAAATATGTGAGGGGAGATGTTCATCTCCACAACAAAAGCCTTAAAGGGCACCTATTTTACCTCTTTTGCAAGATGTTAGATGCGCCTTTGTCATCTCCTTTAGTGTCTGTAAAGTTTCAGCTGAAAATACCCATCAGATTATGTATTATAGCCTCCAGAATCTGCCCTTTCTGCTGTCTGAGTACAGTGGAGCTGTTTTTGTAGCCTGTGGCTTTAAATGCAAATGAGCTGCCTCACCCCGCCCACTACTCCCATATGCGTGTCTGCTTCTCATCATGCGTTACATCCAAGCGGCAACCTCCCGCTCTCCCTCATGAAGCAAATACGGAAGTGACTAAAACCGCAATTCATGGAAATTCTGGTAGTCCGGGCTCCATAACTGATAGATAGTAATAATCTCCATATAGAGCAGATTTCTATCAACCCCACTGTTAAAAATGGCTGACTTTACAGCAGAAATAAGCTGCTTACAGCCTGGTACAAAGAACAATTTTGCTTGATATAGCTAATATTACTCTTCATGACAGCTGTGAGGGGGTGAATTATTTTATAACCCATCATTTTGTTTATATTAAGTCTGCATAATTAAGGGCGTGGCCTCTTGAGTGACAGCTGGGTCTCGCTGGTGGCTGTCTCATCACCTCAGCTGATTCCGGCTGATTAGCCGCTGAACTCTGCATATACATCCTATTTCTGTTTTGTTTAAAGGGCATCTACGGTGACAATCTACTCTTCAAGCTGTTTGGACAGACATCTGTGTAGGTATAGTGAAGATACCATCATATTGGGAGGAGATTAAGGCACGCTGACAGGCACGTGGAAACAGTGGGCGGGGAAGACTAGCCTTAAAGGCCCAGTACACAAAAACCGCTACCTGCTGCTCAGAGCTATAAAATAGAAACTTATGAAAGGTATAATAAATAATCGGATGGGTGTTTTAAGCTGAAACTTTACAGACACATTCTGGAGACACAAAAGACTCATATTAAATCTGGAAAAATGGGTAAAATAGGTGCCCTTTAAATGCAAATGAGCTGTTTCTCCCCGCCCACTGCTTCCATGTGCGTGTCTGCTTCTCATCATGCATAACATTCAAGTTGCAACCTCTCACTCTCCCTCATGAAGCAAATAAGGAAGTGACTGAAACCGCAATTCATGGAAATTCCGCAAGTCCTGGCTCCATATAGAGCAGATTTCTATCAACCCCACTGTTAAAAATGGCCGACTTTACAGCAGAAATAAGCTGCTTACAGCCTGGTACAAAGAACGATTTTGCTTGATATAGCTAATATTACTCTTCATGACAGCTGTGAGGGGGTGAATTATTTTATAACCCATCATTTTGTTTATATTAAGTCTGCATAATTAAGGGCGTGGCCACTTGAGTGACAGCTAGGTCTCGCTGGTCTAGTCACCTCAGCTGATTCCGGCTGATTAGCCGCTGAGCTCTGCATATACATCCTATTTCTGTTTTGTTTATTGTTTCTTTGCACAGTCAGTTGCTTTTGGGAATTATTTTCTACAGTTATCAGATGATATGGCATGCTGTGTGCACTTAATTGTGCTCACAAACCTATCAGGTTGCCTCCAGTTCGCAGATGAGTGAAATTATATACTTATACACCATCTCTATACATGCATTTGTTTTATTTAAGATCATTAATCATTTATAATGCTCTTTAGAGCTGTAATGCACTCCAGAATCTGACAGGTTGATCAGCTGTAGGCTCTCGAACAGTCATCTGAAGTGTTATCATACAGAGTTATGCTAGATTTCATCAATAGTCTTGCATTTACCTACACAGACTATATCTGAAGTGTTTAGAAGTAATTTGCATTTTCCTACTGTAGAACAACATCATAAGAGCAATGTTTAGTGGCTCAATGTGTTACAGCAGTGTTTGTAAAAGACTAAACACTTTATTGATATAGTGTACAGCCAAGCACATGTGGACAGAACACAAACAAGTCGTAATAATGAAGTATTAAGCATTTCTCCCATAGGAAAGCATAGTCTAAGCAAAATGCTAGCAGGCGTCTGTAGCTCCGCCTCTTTGCCCTTATTTGGTGTCCCCCAGTCGGTGAGATGATGCATGAATAAAATGTAGACGGTTGACCACGCCTACTGGCAGCTTCTCTTGGCTTCTTCAGACCTATAGGTGACGTCACGGATACTACAGCCATATCTTATACAGTCTATGGGGTGGACACACTGTACTACACACAGTTCTGTCCAAACAGCTTACAAAAGACGGCTTTCATCATAGGAGCCCTTTAAAGAAAACATAATGGTGGAAAACACACGTTAAAATAATGAATTTATCATAAAATCACTATGATTGTGTTGACCAAATAAGTGTGATGTACTCTCGACGGCTTCTGTGAACATGTCTCGTCTTTATCCTCCACACAAAACATGTTCAACAGCCATGAAGACGGTAAATAAAAGGCTGTAAATCGCTGTTGTGCTATTAGATGCGCGCACACACGCACACACACACACACACACACACAGAGAAGAAAGAAGCATGTGATTATTCAATTATGATAATGCTCATATGTGGAGGAGAGTTCTCAACTACACGAGCTGCTCTTATCAGGAAAGAGCAGTGTGACCTACTTTAAAGCTCACTGATAGTGTGTGTGTGTGTGTGTGTGTGTGTGTGTGCGTGTGTATGTGTGTGGGGGGGGTTCATGAGTGGTTTTGTGTGTATGGCCACTGTTGATCTGTGATGCTGTTATTGTGTGCGTGTATGTTTGTGCATGTGTTTCACTGTGATGCTGTTACTATGAGGTGTGTGTGTGTGTTTGTGTGTTTATCTAAGATGCTGTTACTATGAGGTGCGTATGGTGTGTGTGTGTGTGTGTGTGTGTGTCTAAGATGCTGTTACTATGAGGTGCGTGTGGTGTGTGTGTTTGTGTGTGTGTGTATCTAAGATGCTGTTACTATGAACTGTGTGTGTGTGTTTATCTAAGATTCAGTTACTATGAGGTGTGTGTGTGTGTGTGTGTGTGTGTGTGTGTGTGTGTGTGTGTGTGTGTGTGTGTGTGTTTTGTGTGTGTGTGTATCTGAGATGCTGTTACTATGAATTGTGAGTGTGTGTGTTTATCTAAAACGCTGTTACTACGAGGTGTGTGTGTGTGTATCTGAGATGCTGTTACTATGAACTGTGTGTGTGTTTGTGTTTATCTAAGACGCTGTCACTACAGGTGTGTGTGTGTGTGCGTGTGTGTGTGTGTGTGTGTTTACCTAAAACGCTGTTACTACGAGGTGTGTGTGTGTGTGTGTATCTGAGATGCTGTTACTATGACCTGTGTGTGTGTGTGTGTGTGTATCTAAGACGCTTTTACTATGAGGTGTGTGTATCTGAGACACTGTTACTATGAGATGTGTGTGTGTGTGTGTGTGTGTGTGTGTGTGTGTGTATCTGAGATGTTTTTACTATGAGATGTGTGTGTGTGTGTGTGTGTGCATCTGAGATGTTGTTACTATGAACTGTGTGTGTGTGTGTGTGTGTGTGTGTGTGTATCTAAGACGCTTTTACTATGAGGTGTGTATCTGAGACACTGTTACTATGAGATGTGTGTGTGTGTGTGTGTGTGTGTGTGTGCATCTGAGATGCTGTTACTATGAACTGTGTGTGTGTGTGTGTGTGTGTGTGTGTGTGTGTGTGTGTGTGTATTTAAGACGCTTTTACTATTAGGTGTGTGTATCTGAGACACTGTTACTATGAGATGTGTGTGTGTGTGTGTGTATCTGAGATATTGTTACTATGAGGTGTGTGTGTGTGAGTGCGTGTATATCTGAGATGCTGTTACTATGAGCAGTGAATGTGTGTGTGTGTGTGTGTGTGCGAGAGAGAGAGAGAGAGAGAGTCAGTGTGTGTGTTATATCTCAAGAGACCGCTTTGGGCTCATCTGTCCTGCAATAAGACACTACACAGACCCTCCAAAAGAGTATGAACCCATCTGGAGCATCTTGGACAGACAGACAGACAGACACAGACAGACAGACACACACACACACACACACACACACACACACACACAGCTGGGGTCCCCACTATCTGTCGGACTCCAACCACAGTCTGTTTCCTGAAGAATAGCTGTCAATCACCACGCCAGCGGTCGCCATGGCAACAGGAACACGAGGCCACCCCCCCACCCTCCCGAGTGTGTGAAATGAGAGGAGCGGAGATAAAGCCAGACTCACGATCTGTGGATGCTGCAGTTGTAGAAGGTGAAATCCACACTGGCGAATTTCTGGCCCGTTTCCCGAGATTTGAGGTAGAGCTTCAGCACATGAGTGTCTCCTGAGTGACAGACACAAATACTGAATCAGCAGACACCAACGTTCATCTGTCAAGAGGATTTACACTTAACCAGGGTAAAACCACTGAAACCTTGAGCGGCCAGTGCGCTGCATTACTGTGCAGTAAAGGAGACCTATTCTGCCCCTTTATCCAAGACGTCAAAATAAGTATCTAATGTCCCCAGAGTGCATGTAGTGATAGTTCAGCTCAAAATAACACACTAATAATGTTTTACACTCGCCGGCCACTTTATTAGGTACAGCTTACTACTACCAGATTGGACCCCTTTTGCCTTCGGAACTGCTTTAATCCTTCGTGGTGTAGATCCAATAAGCTACTGGAAATATTCCTCAGAGATTTTGCTCCATGTTGACATGATAGCATCACGCAGTTGCTGCAGATTTGTCGGCTGCACATCCATGATGCCAATCTCCCGTTCCACCACATCCCAAAGCTGCTCTATTGGATTGAGTTCTGGGGACTGTGGAGGCCATTTGAGTACAGTGAACTCATCGTCATGTTCAAGAAAACAGTCTGAGATGATTCAAGCTTTATGACATGGTGTGTTATCCTGCTGGAAGTAGCCATCAGAAGATGGTCATAAAGGGATGGACTTGGTCAGCAGCAATACTCAGGTAGGCTGTGGCGTTGACATGAGGCTCAATTGGAACTAATGGACCCAAAGTGTGCCAAGAAAATCTCCCCCACACCATTACACCACCACCACCAGCCTGAACCGCTGATACAAGGCAGGATGGATCCATGTTTCATGATGTTGAGGCCAAATTCTGACCCGCCCATCTGAATGTGTCAGCAGAAATGGAGACTCATCAGAGCAGGCAACGTTTCTCCAATATTCTATTGTCCAGTTTTGGTGAGCCTGTGTGAATTGTAGCCTCAGTTTCCTGTTCTTAGCTGACAGGAGCGGCACCCGGTGTGCTCTTCTGCTGCTGTAGCACATCCGCCTCAAGGTTGGCCGTGTTGTGTGTTCAGAGATGCTCTTCTGCAGAGCTCGGTTGTAACGAGTGCTTATTTGAGTTACTGTTGCCTTTCTATCAGCTGGAACCAGTCTGGCCATTCTCCTCTGGCATCAACAAGGCATTTGCGCTCACAGAACTGCCGCTCACTGGATATTTCCTCTTTGTCGGAGCATTCTCTGTAAACCCTAGTAATGGTTGTGCATGAACATCCCAGTGGATCAGCAGTTTCTGAAATACTCAGAGCAGCCCGTCTGGCACCAACAACCATGCCACATTTAAAGTCACTTAAATCCCCTTTCTTCCTCATTCTGATGCTCGCTTTGAACTGCAGCAGATCGTCTTGACCATGTCTACATGCCTAAATGCATTGAGTTCCCACCATGTGATTGGCTGATTAGAAATTTGCGTTAACAAGCAGTTGGACAGGCGTACCTAATAAAGTGGCCAGTGAGTGTATAACTTTGAATCTGTACCTGTGTTTAGGCTTTGAACTTAATTGTGACATTTTGGTGACTGTTGCTTTAAATTCAAATGAGATTGTGCTCTTTTTCAGAAGAGGGCGGAGCTATAAATGCTTATGCATTAGCATAGTGGCAGATTCAAAACAGAGCTGTGTTCTCAGTGCTGGTCAGGTGTGCACTCCACATCTATAATCCTCTTAGTCTATGCTGACATTATCTTCAGCAGCTCAAACACTCTAATGGTAATGGACAGACGGCTGCTTCTCACTCAGGGCTGCTGTTTATGCTAATAAGGGGGAGAGATGGGCACTAGTGGGCGGGGCTTTCCCCCTCTGACGACACATACAAATCGAGAATGTCAATCAAAGTGTTCCTGCAGACTGTTTTGATCAAGTCTGATTAGAACAAATAGAATTAATTCATGCTACCATTAAAATCAGTTTAGATTCACACACTGCTGACACACACTGTGTGCTGAAATTGTTTAAACCCCTGATTTTTCCATAAAAGGTCCCCTTTAACACAGCATTCAGCATGTGGCATTATAAAGTAGAATTTGTGTGTGTGTGTGTGTGTGTGTGTGTGTGTGTGTGTGTGTGTGTGTGTGTGTGTGTGTGTGTGTGTGTGATGTTACTGACTCTGCAGGCGTGTGATGGGCACCAGTTCTTTGGCTGTGGGTGAGAGGCAGTAGATTCGGGATCCGTGTATTGTTCCTTCAGTCTGGGTGTAATCCTCGAAGGAGCAGTCCACCCCGGCGGACAGATCCGGGACGTTTCGGGCCTGAAGGACCAGCTGGCAGATCAATGGAGAAAGCAGACAAAGTGAAAAAGCTTGGCGCACGTCCCCACATTTCATCTGCTCCGCCACTGACGGAGGCTTGTGTTTAAACTACACTCTGACGGCATCTGCTGCTCCATATTGCTGCATCTCTGCTAACACTACAGCTATGGACAAGCACACTGATCAATCACTGCACATGCAGTATCTGCTCTCTCTCTCTCTCACACACACACACACACACACCTGTACTTCAGCCATGGTGACGGAGATGTTGTTGGGCTGCACCGTCAGCTCCACGCACTGATCCACTCTGGAAGCGAATCTCTGTGGTTCATCAGCACGCTCACAGCGATCACGACGAGAACAACTGAACACACACACACAAAACAACACAACATTTCTATAAAACACACACCACTGAGCAGATCACAGCATTAATACACTCATAAACTCTAATCAAAAGTAAGAGAAAGTCTGGGCAGCAAAAAGTCGCTGGTTCGAGTCCCGGGTGAGTCAGTTGACATTTCTGTGTGGAGTTTGCATGTTCTCTCCGTGTTGCAGTGGGTCTCTTCCGTGTGCTCTGGTTTCCCCCACAGTACATACACATGCGCTATAGGGAAATTGATGAACTAAACTGGCCGTGGCGTATAAGTGTGTGTGTATGGGTGATTCCCAGTGCTGGATTGCAGCTGAATGGGCATCCGCTGTGTAAAACATATTGTATGCTGTAATAGTTGGTAAAATGAATGAATGAAGTGCAACTTCTTGAAAACATGTAGTGATTTTAGTGTGTTTGTACATTTATTTCTGAGCGTGTACGAAAATAAAAATTATGCAAAAAAAAAAAATAAAAACAACAACAAAATAACTGTAAATAAGCAATATATTTGAATATTAATAACAATAATATATATTTTTAGCCTTCAAATGATTTATGAATGCTGAAATCAGACGCATATAATCGTCACTTTATGACCTCAGTGTTCTGCCTTAAACCAAAGAGCATAGAATCACCAATAGGCGACACTCTAGTGCAATTTGGGAAACAGCCACTAGATGGCGCAGTGGCCATTTTGGAATGAAAACTCCAATAGAACAACAGCATATTATAAGTCTGTAAAATAAACTATTAAAAGTGCTGATGATTGTGATAGTAAGTGTTGTCTTTCAGGTTGTCTCTCGGCTTTAATTCGCTTTTTAAAGGGCCATGACACCCCTAACTTTTGATTCAGGTCCACCTCAGAACTTTTCAAAAGATGCATCATAGTGGGCGTGGGGCTCTGCAAGCAAAGGGCAGGAGTGGGCGTGGCCAGAAGCAGGGGAGAAGGAGGAGACCGAGCAACTGTTGTCAGTCGGTTCAAATGAGACACAAACCGTGAGGAGACGCATGATTTTATAGTTTACAAAGTTATAATGCAAAGAAAAAAAACAGTATTTTAATGTCCTGCTACATTTGTAATTTCATATACACACAACCAAAATTTATATCATTATAAAGATAATCGTGTTCATATAAACACAAAATGAGGACTTTTCCCTCAATCCCCGGGTCTGAATGCAGACTCAGTGCAGCAGGTGTCTACCCTGTCTATTTGAACCATTAGCCCTGCGGGTAATCTGGAGGATTTAGGCAAACACAGCAGCACGGCGATGTGTCTAAATGTGAACGAACTCCTGATAAAAGACAACGTCCGCCATTCTCCAATTCTCGTACTGCTCTCCTGACAAAAATGCTTGCAGCACACAAACAACTTTTCTTTATTGGCCCCCAACAACAAAGGATTTCACAGCTGAGCTTGGCACTGGCAGCCAGGTCTGCTTTGTCTTCGGAAAGCACATGCTCTCATGAATATTTAAGCAGCCGACTCTTCTCATAGGATAAGAAAACTGCGCTATGAATAATAATGAAAAACCGATGTGTCATCTTTGCACTTAAAACATCTCAAAAAAAGTACTTAAGGGTTTCATGAACCTTTAAATTAATAAATAAAAAACAAAGCAGCTGCTTGCAATTGCGACAGTAATAAGATTCAATTAACAGCCGACCACTTTCACTCCAATATGGCATAATCGGGGGCTGTTGCTGGGCACTGCTGTTGCAATGGAACGTTCTATTGAGTGTCGCCTCCTGGTGATTCTATGCTCTTTGCTTAAACCAAAGACTAAAGAATACACAAGACATGTCAATCGTATCTTCTTGAATGGGGAAAAGTGTAACTGTCAATATAGCAAAAAAAGCCCCGCCTACTAGTACAGGAGCCAATCATCAATCACTATAAGGTTAAAAAAAAGCCCGCCTTCTAGTACAGTAGCCAATCATCGAGCGCTATAGACTGATGATGGGGGAGGGGCTTGGACCAGACATGTGTTTCTGCAGATTTTGTGTGATTCTGATGTTCAGAAATTAAACTAAAGAGACAGTTGTTGTTTAATTCTGTTGTTGATTCCTAATATGAAATTCAATCGTAAGCTTGGCAAGCAGTTTTGGATAATTTGATGTTTTTATTAGCTCTGGAAAACCGTCCGAGAGGCATTTCAAAGATGGCCGCCGAGTGAAATGACTTGCCTTAAATGGATTTTGCTGAAACTTTATGTTACTGTTTAAAAAATAACAGTATTTTCCAACATCATTCAGAACATCTTTCTGTGTGTTTAACAGAATAAAGAAACTCAAACAGGTTTGGATCAAGTGTAGGACAGCAATTTTTATTTCGGGGTGAACTGTCCCTTTAAGGAAGTATATTGATCGCGAGTAGTTCAGTTTTTTGACAAATAAAAATGATTTAAGAATGCTGTAATCACATCTGATTTTACAGACGCATATAATCATCACTTTATGACCTCAGTGTTCTGCCTCAAACGTCATGTTATTGTTTAAAAAAGCCCCCTATATGGTATTTTTACATCTGGAAGCTGACTTTCTATGCTCCTTTAGCATTTAATATGGATGTTACAAGGGAAATCTGCTTCTCTGTGGCTACAATTATGGTAAAATGGACTATTTGCTGCTAATGTTTGCCAGAAGCTTTGGCAGAACGTCTGATTTCTACACAAGACAGCGAAGAGAGCTGAGAAAACTGTATATAGTAGTGAAATAATCTGCTCTGGAAGTTGAAACGATCGCTCCGACAAGAACAGACAGACTTTATAGACGCCTAAAGGGCAAATCCAGACACCTGAAGATAAAGCTGACATGGGAATATGCAGGGAAGAGGTTTGATTGTGATGATTATAGTAGCGGAGAGGATGATTGGAGCATTTTTATGTCTTTTAATTATTTTTTAAGCACAGTTCTTTTTCTCACAGCCTATGAAATCCTGCTCCTGTTTCTCCGGGAAAAGGAGATCAGAGTAATATTTCACAATATCTTCATTCTGAGGGAGACTTTGACGAGCTGATGTGAAAAGACATGGGAGATGTTGGCACATATACACACAAACACACTCAGAAATAAAGCCATAGATAAAAAAAAATGAGTTTTAACCTCGTAAAGCCTATAAAGTAATAGTCTAAACAGTTATTGAATCTTTAAAGATGTATGCCTTCTGTTGATTTTGATACACCAGGACTTTGTCACTCTTTTGGGATGATACAATTAAAACATAAAAGGAAAAATTGTATCATTTATTTATTTTATTTATTTTATGATTGATAGAGCAAACAAATGAACAACGGATTGAACAAATGTACGATTAACTGATTGAACAAATGAACGATTAACTGATTGAACAAATGTACGATTAACTGATTGAACAAATGAACGATTAACTAATTGAACAAATGTACGATTAACTGATTGAACAAATGTACGATTAACTGAACAAACGTACGATTAACTGAACAAACGTACGATTAACTAATTGAACAAATGTACGGTTAAATGATTGAATAAATTATTTAATGATTGATTGAATGAATGAACAAATGAACGAACAACTGAATGAACGGTTGATTAATTGGTTAAACGAATTAACAATTGATTGAATAAATAAACAAATGATTGAACGATTGATTAATTGGTTGAACGAATGAACAATTGACTGAATGAATAAACAAATGATTGAACGATTGATTGATTGAATTAATGAATGATTGAATGATTAATTGATTGAACAAATCAAGGATTGAATGATTGAACAAAAAAACAAACAAATGAATAAACGGTTGATTTATTAACTGATTGAACGAATGAATGATTGAACAAATGAACGATTGTTTGATTGAATAATGAACAAACAAATGATTTAAAGATTGATTAAACGAATAAATGATTGAACGAAATAAGTATTGAATGATTCAACAAATGAACGATTGATTTAATGATTGAACGAATGAATGATTGAATAATTGAACAAAAAATAAACGAACAATTGATTAATTGAACGAATAAAGGATTGAATGGTTGAACAAATAAACAAACCAATGAATGATTGAATAATTGATAGAACGAAGGAATGATTGAATGAACGAATGATCGATGAACTGATTGAATAAATAAACAAACAACTGAATGAAGGATTGATTAACTGATTGAACGAAGGAATGATTGGACGAATGAAGCATTGACTGAACAAAATGAACAAACAAATGATTTAAAGATTGATTAATTGATTTTAACGAATGATTGAATGAATGGATTGAACAATTCAATTGTTCAATTGAATTCAACAAATTCAAATTCAATTGATCTAATGATTGAATTATTGAACAAATTAACAAACAAATGAATAAACGATTGATTTATTGATTAAACAAAGTAATGATTGAATGAATCATTGAATGATTGAACAACTGAAAAAACAAATGAATGAACGGTTGATTGATTAATTGATTGAACGAATGAAAAATTGAACAAATGCTTGATAGAACAAATAAACAAACAAACGGTTTAAAGATTGATTGATTGAACGGATGAATGATTGAACGAATGAAGAAATGAATGATTCAACAAGTGAACAAACAAACGGATGAACGATTGATTAATTGATTGAATGAATCAATGAATGATTGAATAATTGAACAAACAAATGAACATATAATTGATTAATTGATTGAACGAATTAATGATTAAACGAATGAAGGATTGAATGATTGAACAAATGAATGAACGATTGATTAATTGATAGAACGAATGAATGATTGAATGAATGAACGATTGATAACTAGATTGAATAAATAAACAAACAACTAAATGAACAATTGATAAACTGATTGAACGAATGAAGGACTGATTAATTGTACAAATGAAAAAAACAAATAATTTAAAGTTTGATTAATTGAATTAAAGAATAATTGAATGAATGAAGGATTAAATAATTCAACAAATGAACAAACAAACGAATGAACGATCGATTAAATGATAGAATGATTGAACAAATGAACAAAAAAATAATTGAACGATTAACTGATTTAATGAATGAAGGATTGAACGATTGAAAAAATGAACGAACAAATGAATGAACAATTGAATAATCAATTGAACAACAAATGAATTAAAATGAATGAACGGTTGATTGAAAAAAACTAAATGAACGAATGAATAAACTATTGATTAAACAAATGAACTATTGATTGAAAGAATGAACGATTGATTGAACAAACGAACGACTCAAAAATCTGAGCTGGCCACTGCTGAGGAACAGAGGAAGTAAAGGTTCTGGAAATAAATAAGCCTGACCACATATGATACTCGTATTGTTTAATAAATATGATATATGGATTGTTTCACTCCAGTATGTCTGTTTAATCTTGAAATATATTAAAAATGTTTATGACTGCAGATAAAAAATATTTACTGTTTATAATATTATTTTTATCTTTAATTGAAAGCATGAATGCAGGGTGAAGGCAGTGTGTTTCTATAAGTGCATTAGTGTGTGTTTGTGTGTGTGTTTACGTACATGTTGTGAAGGACACACCAGCCGCAGTGAGGGTCTCTGGAGCTCAGACACTCAGAGCAGGTCGAGTACTGAGAGCATCTCTCCACCGGCACACGCGTCACCTGCGCACACACATAACACAACACAGAAAATTAAATCACAGTAAAACCACAGTAATGCTGCACCTCTGCGGTCAAATCAAAAGATGCTTGAGGCCAGAAACAGCACTGGAGGGTATGAAACATGCTTGCTGCCATGTGCGGTACAGGTACGTGTGTGTGTGTACAGAAGACACTGAATCAGCTTATCACACAATGTGCCATCTGACAGTTACCACGGAGATCTGCACTTGATTGACAGAAACCCTGAAGCCCTCCTGCTGTAAACAGAATAACATCAGTGTGTGTGTGTGTGTGTGTGTGTGTGTGTGTGTGTGTGTGTGTGTGTGTGTGCAAGAGAAAGTTATAAAATAAAGGAAAAATAGGAGGTAAAACTTAAAAATAAAGAAAAAAGTGTGCAAAGAATTTAAAAAAATGTAAGAAGAATAGAAAGTGTGTGTTGGGTTCATGTCAATTTTTCATTTAACCATGAAAACGGACACCACTAAAAGGCACCCTTATCCTTAGCTTTAGCTATTTAGTTAAAATTACAAATAAATAACATTTCCCTCATGTTTCAATAAATAAAACAAATAACGAAAGTATGAAAGAAACTACCAAAATAAAAAACTAAGTATGAAAGGGATAGTCAAATGATCAAACTCAAAATTACAAATGAATGTATAAATGAAAATGAACAAAAATACAAAATATGAAAGGGTTAATGAAACAAGAACTAAATTAAATAATTGTTTAATGCGGTACAAAAACATGAAAAGTATGAATATGACAAATAAAAAAGAACAAATAAACAAAGGTAATAAAGTAATATAAATAACATAAAATAAATAAAAATAAATAAAATAAAAAAATAATTAAAAAAATAAAATAAAATAAATGAAAATAAAAAAATAAAAAATTAATAATTAAAAGAAAAGAAAATATATAAAATAAATAAAAATTAAATTACATTCAAAAAAAAAATAAATAAAAAATAAAATAAAAAATAAATAATGGTAAATAATTATTCGTTAATTTTAAATAAATTAAAGAAAAAAAATAGTTAATTTAAATAAGTGATAAAATAAAATAGTTAAATTAAAATAAATAAATTAAAACAAAACAACATAACATAACAACAAAACTAAAAACTAAAAAACTAAAACAAAACAAAACAAAAAAAAAAAAAAATAAATAAATAAATAAATAAACTTTAAATAATCTTTATTTTCTATGGCACCTGCAAAGGTACATTTTAATGCATTTGACACCAAAGAAGGTCAAATAAAATAACAGCAATAATAACAAATAAAAAGTCAGCATGGGCATCACACATAACACAAAGAAATTAATTAAAAGTCTTTCTGAAAATAAGATAAGAAGTTTATGGACAAAAGTGTCTGCTAAACAACTAAATGTGCTCAATTTTACTTTCAAATGAGACATTTGAGCTTCAACATATCAACTTTATTAAAATTGTATTTAATATACTTTCCGCATCATTTTCATTGGGGTGTACTCACTTTTGCACAGTAATTGTAAGTTATTGTGTTAGAATACTTGAACACAGTGAAGAGTGAAGACAGGGAAGCTCTTGTCCATCAGGTCATGTGTGCTGAGTGATCATAACTGCATCAAGTTGC
This sequence comes from Danio rerio, assembly GCF_049306965.1. Lineage (NCBI taxonomy): Eukaryota > Metazoa > Chordata > Actinopteri > Cypriniformes > Danionidae > Danio > Danio rerio. The sequence goes on from NC_133181.1 coordinate 2,116,889, forward strand.
ATCATAAGTCAAATATAAACTCAGTGCATGAAGAGAAATCTGCACTTTAATAACACACACACAGTCAGAGGTGTGTGTTCGTGTCACTCACCGAGGACGATCAGTTTACAGAGAGAAACAGTGCTGTGCAGATGAAGACGAGCAGAGATGAAGAACAGATGGTGACGATGAGGGGTTGTGTGTGTGTGTGTGTGTGTGTGTGTGTGTGTGTGTGTGTGTGTGTGTGTTCAGGGTTCAGGACACATGAGCTGCTCTGTGAAACAACTTCACCATATGCAGCCTGTCAGCATGTGTGTGTGTGTGTGAAAATATACAGCGTGAAATAAAGAAAATGAACAAGCAACGAACATATTGACGCGAGCTCAATATCAATTTGCCATTTTAATATATACAATGAGTTTATCATGAAACACACACACACACAGGTGAGTCGCCGCGAGCGCCATTCATCTGATGTTCAGCATGATAAACTGAAGCCTGCAGCCAAATGAATCCAAAATAAATGAGTGACACACACACGCGCACACACGCGCACACACACGCACACACACGCGCACACACGCACACACACACACACGCACGCACGCACGCACGCACGCACGCACGCACACA